>NC_091149.1:22456510-22756510 GCF_041381155.1 Argopecten irradians | reverse complement strand
AGACTGAAGTATACAACTCCATGGTAACATCACATTGATACTTTGTGGATTCTTACTTTTGCTGCGGATACCGCCATGTCTAACTCAGTTGATATGTGGACGGCAGTGACCTCTGCATCGTGGCCGTAAAGTGTCTGCAGCGGGTTAGGTTTTATACCTGTGCTAACTCCACCCTATAATGGAGAAAACACAAGCTTACTGTCAACAAGGAAATTTATGCTTATTTTGCTAAAGATGTTTTAGTGCAAAAATTCCCATACATGTAATATTTTTTGAACATAAATTATATTGATAAAAGAATGAAGGTATATCTGTCGTTGATATAAAAAGCTTGCAAATTACACTTGTGGAAAATATTCACTTTAATTTACAGTATTACAATAAACAAATGTTTATTCCCAAAGGTGTATGTGACAAATTTTTCAAAATATGCCTAGTTCCTTATGCAGAAAAAACTATCAAACTAAAATGTTGGTTAAAACATATTTTCCATAAAATTCCATTTAAAATTGCTTTCAGTCTTTTTAGACATGAAATGCACAAATACACCTGAATTATAATTATGGTTTTTTTTTCAGACAATAATATTTTGGTAAAACAAGTTTAGCATGTACAATATGTAGGTAACCAAGCAGGTAAGAGTTCTGATTACCTGTTGTTGTATCTGCCAGATCATACAGGTCGTGTCTCGGGACCCCGTCATCAGGTGACTGCCACAGTAGTCCAGGGCCAAACATGTCACTATGTCTGAACAAATAGTAGAAAGTGATCAATATAAAATAGTAGAAAGGTATCAATACAGAATGGTAGAAAGGTATAAATACACAGAATGGTAGAAAGGTATAAATACACAGAATGGTAGAAAGGTATAAATACACAGAATGGTAGAAAGGTATAAAAACACAGCATGGTAGAAAGTCACAATGTCTGACCAAATACAGACTGGTAGAAAGTCACAATGTCCGACCAAATACAGTCTGGTAGAAAGTTATAATGATTGAAAACAAAACGATGGAAAGTTATGACTGATCAAAGAAGAACAATAGAAAGTTATAATACAGTATGACATCAGATATATTAGGGGAGATAAAAACATGAAGACACAGCAACACTAACATAGCTCAGGTTCACACAAAATTAAAATGTAAATATGGCGAAATGGTTGACCTACCTATGTGCCTGACGATATGGTTGACCTTTTTGCCCTTGCCAAGGTTATACACCTGTAGACTGTTGTCCCAGTGACCTCCACTGAACAGCAGCTTGGCATCGTGGGATACTACAAACACTTTAGCTTCCACTTTTACTCCTGGGGCAAATGGTCCACCAACTCTCCGTTTCACCCTGAAATTAAATGATACCACATGTCTACAAATACCAAGTATTCTTTTTAATATAAGTTTTCAGTTTAAAGACCCATGAGGTGCAATTTCAATGTATACATTTTACCTTTGGGCAATCTACATTTTCCTAAATCCTTGAATGCAACTGCTAGAATGGAAGAAACAAAGCAAAGCAAACCAAAAACATTTTAGGAAAATTTATGATTTCTTTTTAAAAACTTCGTAAAATTGAAGAAAGTTTACGATAAATATTGGAAAAAAAAAAAATCTTTCATTTACTAACTTTGAGTTTGCAATAGCTGGATCTTTGTCGAAAGTGAAGTAGTTAGAGATGGATTTGTCATATGGTAGCCAGCCATGCAATCCCACAATTCCCTCCTCAGACACCGTCACCTGGAACCACAAATATATATTTCTAGATTGAATAATAACTCTACTAACTCTTTGCTGTGCTAAAAGAAATTAAAACTATTTGTTTAGTACTACTAACATTAATTCTGAAATTCTTCCTAATAGAACCCCCTAACCCAATAAGTAAAATCTTGAACTCTTAGTCTCATCTATTGAGTCACCAAATCTGATTAATCTTCTTTCTACCACAATAGGCGGTGTTATTAAACTCTCAGGGTATCAAATAAACGATGCAGCTGTTGATTAACAATTTGTTTATACCACACGTGGTATAAACTCTGTACGCATTCTGATTGGCTGACACGATGAACTTTGACCGAACTACGTCTTTCTCGGTGTCGTGTCTTCATTTGTCAACGTCATCAATAATCGAGTGACGTCATGCTATGCTGTGATCGCTGCTTGGCGCCAAAACTGCTGTTGGATAGCGTACTTATCCTCGTCGTATTTTTATCGGCCAAAAGCGGATAATTGTGGTAGAAACAGGTCACACGACTCGTGGTTGTTGCATATAGAATTTATTCCACACTCGTAAGTTATTTTTTAAAAGTTACAAAAGACACTCGCTAAAGCTCGTATCTTTTGTAACTTTTAAAAAATAACTCACTCGTGTGGAATAAATTCCATATCCAACAACCACTCGTTGTGTAACCTCTATGTCCTGATCAAGAGAATCTTCAACTCTCATCATTAGAATATCCAAATCTGGTCAGAGGAATCTACTCTGATCATAAGAATATCCAAATCTAGTCAATATAATTGAATTAATTCTGATCAGTAGAATCTTTAACATTGTTTTACAGATTGTAATGTTCTACTCTTATCAATACAATCTTCAGCTTTGCTAACAGAAATTCCCACTCAGTAGAATATAAAAGCTACTCAGTAAATTCTTCCCCTTAGTCCTATTGGCTGGTTCAACCCCTAATCCACCCACTCACCATGGTATCAGGCATGCCGTGTTGAATGATGGAGCGCGCCTGATTTCTGGGGACACTGATATATACAAGAGGATCAGTTTCCATGGAAACCTGATAAATAATAATTAAACAACACATTATTATACACAAATGTATTTGGTAATCTCCATCACAATGAAATCTTACTCGACATATATAGAAGTCTCAAATCTTAATTATACAAAAAATGTTTAACCCTCCTTTCTTTTTATGAATTAAAATCATTTATTGAAGGAATAGCATTCAATTTTTTTTTTTTTTATTTAATTGTTAAGGTTGTATTCTTCTGAGGTTTCAGTCCCGTTCAAGTCTCGTTTCGACAAAGATCAAAGAAGTTAAAATGAGATTTTCAAATACAATCTATCAATATATGTAGCAAGTTGCCAGTTGCAAATTTTGTCAAAATATTACCTTTCAATTTTCAGTAGAATTTTTTTTATGCAGGGGTTTTAAGAAATGGCCCATTTGGCAGCCATTTTGAAATTGTGTCTTTTTCGCTTTGAGTAAAGCCAAGTTTTACCATTTTTTACTGAAATTGTTTTTACTTAAATCATCACTGCGCCAGCATATCTAGCTGTATCAAACTAATTTTTGCTGTAAATCTTTAATTAGGTTCATGGTAATTAAAATATTGAGCGTTAATGTGTGAAATGATACACTTTTGTCACTTTATTTTCACATTTAATGGTAATTTGAGCACTTTTCTTTTTTACTCTAAAATATTGGATAATAATAAATATTCGATGGTGCTAAAAGTAAGTACACAGACCCCCCATTTTTCTGCCTGATTTAGAAAGACCAACTCTTTCTTTATTGATATGCAAAATATTAACAAAATTTTAATTCCAGAACTTTTTCTGTAAAGGGTTAAATTTGGCAAAAATGGTTGAAAATGGTGCATTTTGTAGCTCAAAATTAAAGGGTAGGGGTAGCATATGTTGTCTGAGAAAAATATAAGTCTTATTAATCAAAACTGGTATATTTTTGAAGAAGACCACTAGGAAGTAAATTCTACAAACATCCATACATATCAAACACCCCATTAAGAAATTATTGCTTTAATCTCTTGCGTAGATTTTCAAAATGGCAAAATTCCCATAAAATCAAATATTTTGTCAACTAGGTATCTTTGAGTGACAATGGCTCAAAAATGAGCACACGGACATGTTTTTTCTTCCATTTTTTTATGGTATGAACTCCAATTTCAAAAAATCTATATGAGAAAAAAGTTTAATACAAGAAAATTTTGACTTCTCAGAGGAGTACATCCTTAATTTAATCAGTTTATTATAAGTAACTGAAAAAGTATTATCAAACAATCACTCAATGTACATAAAATTATATTTACTTTAACTTTTTGAATATTTTTTTCATCAAACTGAATGCAAATTTGCTTTTTAAATATGCTTGACTTCCAACACACAAAATACTTATTATTTCAATATTTAAGTATCTGTTTTGGTATGGCTGGTCATTTTAATTTTTATAATTGTGATGAGCACATTAATTTACACCCACCTCCACAAAGAACACTTTGAGTTGATTGAGGAAGAGGAAAACATTTAGAGCTTTGTCTAATTTAATGGACTTGGCGACCATTTCATCAAAGCTCATCCTCCTAGGGTGAGGCTCCTGTTGATCAAAAACAAAAAAATTTACCTAACATTTCAACCAATCAAAATTTACCTGACATTTCAACCAATCAAATTCACATCTGACATTTCAACCAATCAATATGACATTTCAACCAATCAAATCCACCTCTGACATTTCAACCATTCAGATAAACCTAACATTTCATCCAATCAAATAAACCTAAAATTTCAGCCAATCAAATTCACCTGATAATAACTTGTCTCAAAGATAAAAGGTATATGCATGTTTCAAAAGATGACTGATATTTTTCTGCCACATCTTACATTACGGTTCACTGATAAGTGCCCTCACCCTTTGTTATAATTTTAAGCGCCCTTGGTACAGTGAATACGATATTACCTTTAGAAGTTGGCAGGGTGTCTGGCCAAAGTTGTTGATCATTCCTTCTAATGCCTTCCTCTCACGCTCATCTTTGATGGCATCAAGATCAACGGCGCCTGAATAACCAATACATTGCTCACATGTACACTCAAATCAGCATGCACAATGGCAACACATCTAACATCATATCTAACAATCT
Source organism: Argopecten irradians (assembly GCF_041381155.1). Classification (NCBI taxonomy): domain Eukaryota; kingdom Metazoa; phylum Mollusca; class Bivalvia; order Pectinida; family Pectinidae; genus Argopecten; species Argopecten irradians. The sequence continues at coordinate 22,751,621 of NC_091149.1, read as the reverse complement.
GTTGAAAAGGATAAAAGGATTGATGATGCAAAATTACAATCATAGTGACTCTTCTTACAGTTTTGATCTAATACAACTAACAATGTGTTAGTTAGTGTTTCTTATAATTCAGCTATCTTCGTAGGTACAGTAGTAAAAGACATTAAGATAGTCACTATAATTGAGTTACCTTCGTAGGTACAGTTGTAGAAGAATTAAGTCTATAATTGAGTTACCTTCGTAGGTACAGTAGTAGAAGATATTAAGACTATAATTGTGTTACCTTCGTAAGTACAGTAGTAGACGACATTAAGACTATAATTGAGTTACCTTCGTAGGTACAGTAGTAGAAGACATTAAGACTATAATTGTGTTACCTTCGTAAGTACAGTAGTAGAAGATATTAAGACTATAATTGTGTTACCTTCGTAAGTACAGTAGTAGAAGACATTAAGACTATAATTGAGTTACCTTCGTAGGTACAGTAGTAGAAGACATTAAGACTATAATTGAGTTACCTTCGCAGGTAAAGTTGTAGAAGACATTAAGACTATAATTGAGTTAACTTCGTAGGTACAGTAGTAGAAGACATTAAGACTATAATTGAGTTCCTTTCGTAGGTACAGTAGTAGAAGACATTAAGACTATAATTGAGTTCCTTTCGTAGGTACAGTAGTAGAAGACATTAAGACTATAATTGAGTTCCTTTCGTAGGTACAGTAGTAGAAGACATTAAGACTATAATTGAGTTCCTTTCGTAGGTACAGTAGTAGAAGACATTAAGACTATAATTGAGTTACCTTCGTAGGTACAGTAGTAGAAGACATTAAGACTATAATTGAGTTACCTTCGTAGGTACAGTAGTAGAAGACATTAAGACTATAATTGAGTTCCTTTCGTAGGTACAGTAGTAGAAGACATTAAGACTATAATTGAGTTACCTTCGTAGGTACAGTAGTAGAAGACATTAAGACTATAATTGAGTTACCTTCGTAGGTACAGTAGTAGAAGACATTAAGACTATAATTGAGTTCCTTTCGTAGGTACAGTAGTAGAAGACGTTAAGACTATAATTGAGTTCCTTTCGTAGGTACAGTAGTAGAAGACATTAAGACTATAATTGAGTTACCTTCGTAGGTACAATAGTAGAAGACATTAAGACTATAATTGAGTTCCTTTCGTAGGTACAGTAGTAGAAGACATTAAGACTATAATTGAGTTACCTTCGTAGGTACAGTAGTAGAAGACATTAAGACTATAATTGAGTTCCTTTCGTAGGTACAGTAGTAGAAGACATTAAGACTATAATTGAGTTCCTTTCGTAGGTACAATAGTAGAAGACATTAAGACTATAATTGAGTTCCTTTCGTAGGTACAGTAGTAGAAGACATTAAGACTATAATTGAGTTCCTTTCGTAGGTACAGTAGTAGAAGACATTAAGACTATAATTGAGTTACCTTCGTAGGTACAATAGTAAAAGACATTAAGACTATAATTGAGTTACCTTCGTAGGTACAGTAGTAGAAGACATTAAGACTATAATTGAGTTCCTTTCGTAGGTACAATAGTAGAAGACATTAAGACTATAATTGAGTTCCTTTCGTAGGTACAGTAGTAGAAGACATTAAGACTATAATTGAGTTCCTTTCGTAGGTACAGTAGTAGAAGACATTAAGACTATAATTGAGTTCCTTTCGTAGGTACAGTAGTAGAAGACATTAAGACTATAATTGAGTTCCTTTCGTAGGTACAATAGTAGAAGACATTAAGACTATAATTGAGTTCCTTTCGTAGGTACAGTAGTAGAAGACATTAAGACTATAATTGTGTTACCTTCGTAGGTACAGTAGTAGAAGACATTAAGACTATAATTGAGTTCCTTTCGTAGGTACAGTAGTAGAAGACATTAAGTAGAGTTAACTTCGTAGTACAGTAGTAGAAGACGTTAAGACTATAATTGAGTTCCTTTCGTAGGTACAGTAGTAGAAGATATTAAGACTATAATTGTGTTACCTTCGTAAGTACAGTAGTAGACGACATTAAGACTATAATTGAGTTCCTTTCGTAGGTACAATAGTAGAAGACATTAAGACTATAATTGAGTTACCTTCGTAGGTACAGTAGTAGAAGACATTAAGACTATAATTGAGTTCCTTTCGTAGGTACAGTAGTAGAAGACATTAAGACTATAATTGAGTTCCTTTCGTAGGTACAATAGTAGAAGACGTTAAGACTATAATTGAGTTCCTTTCGTAGGTACAGTAGTAGAAGACATTAAGACTATAATTGAGTTCCTTTCGTAGGTACAGTAGTAGAAGACATTAAGACTATAATTGAGTTCCTTTCGTAGGTACAGTAGTAGAAGACATTAAGACTATAATTGAGTTCCTTTCGTAGGTACAGTAGTAGAAGACATTAAGACTATAATTGAGTTAACTTCGTAGGTACAGTAGTAGAAGACATTAAGACTATAATTGAGTTCCTTTCGTAGGTACAGTAGTAGAAGACATTAAGACTATAATTGAGTTCCTTTCGTAGGTACAGTAGTAGAAGACATTAAGACTATAATTGAGTTCCTTTCGTAGGTACAGTAGTAGAAGACATTAAGACTATAATTGAGTTCCTTTCGTAGGTACAGTAGTAGAAGATATTAAGACTATAATTGAGTTAACTTCGTAGGTACAGTAGTAGAAGACATTAAGACTATAATTGAGTTCCTTTCGTAGGTACAGTAGTAGAAGACATTAAGACTATAATTGAGTTCCTTTCGTAGGTACAGTAGTAGAAGACATTAAGACTATAATTGAGTTACCTTCGTAGGTACAGTAGTAGAAGACATTAAGACTATAATTGAGTTACCTTCGTAGGTACAGTAGTAGAAGACATTAAGACTATAATTGAGTTACCTTCGTAGGTACAGTAGTAGAAGACATTAAGACTATAATTGTGTTACCTTCGTAAGTACAGTAGTAGACGACATTAAGACTATAATTGAGTTACCTTCGTAGGTACAGTTGTAGAAGACATTAAGACTATAATTGTGTTACCTTCGTAAGTACAGTAGTAGAAGACATTAAGACTATAATTGAGTTAACTTCGTAGGTACAGTAGTAGAAGACATTAAGACTATAATTGAGTTAACTTCGTAGGTACAGTAGTAGAAGACATTAAGACTATAATTGAGTTACCTTCGTAGGTACAGTAGTAGAAGACATTAAGACTATAATTGAGTTACCTTCGTAAGTACAGTAGTAGACGACATTAAGACTATAATTGAGTTAACTTCGTAGGTACAGTAGTAGAAGACGTTAAGACTATAATTGAGTTCCTTTCGTAGGTACAATAGTAGAAGACATTAAGACTATAATTGAGTTACCTTCGCAGGTAAAGTTGTAGAAGACATTAAGACTATAATTGAGTTAACTTCGTAGGTACAGTAGTAGAAGACATTAAGACTATAATTGAGTTACCTTCGTAGGTACAGTAGTAGAAGACATTAAGACTATAATTGAGTTCCTTTCGCAGGTAAAGTTGTAGAAGACATTAAGTCTATAATTGAGTTACCTTCGTAGGTACAGTTGTAGAAGACATTAAGACTATAATTGAGTTACCTTCGTAGGTACAGTAGTAGAAGACATTAAGACTATAATTGAGTTCCTTTCGTAGGTACAGTAGTAGAAGACATTAAGACTATAATTGAGTTACCTTCGCAGGTAAAGTTGTAGAAGACATTAAGACTATAATTGAGTTAACTTCGTAGGTACAGTAGTAGAAGACATTAAGACTATAATTGAGTTAACTTCGTAGGTACAGTAGTAGAAGACATTAAGACTATAATTGAGTTCCTTTCGTAGGTACAGTAGTAGAAGACATTAAGACTATAATTGAGTTCCTTTCGTAAGTACAGTAGTAAAAGACATTAAGACTATAATTGAGTTACCTTCGTAGGTACAGTAGTAGAAGACATTAAGAGCCTCGGCAGCTGCAGGACCTTTCTGTTTGTGTCCAAATATCAGATCAATCCACTGATGTAGGTTACTGGAAACATGCTCACACTCCTGATACAATAAAAGTAAATATTGTGACAGTCATAAATATCACGTCCTATATAAAAGTCTTATCATTAATACTGCTATCAAATTCCGCGCTTCCATTTCACAAGTTTACAAAGACTAACATTAATTTTGCTGTTTAAAAAATTGAAAGGAAATTCATATCAATGTAAGAAATGTAGATATTAATTGTCTGAGAAAAATTTTAAATTTGTGATTTTACATGCATTGTGAAATTCATGAAAGTAGTTGCTTTACAGTAACTTATTTCAGAAAGTCTGACACATAAATGTTTGTAGCCATTAAAGCCTAAATTAAAGGTTTGCCAACAGTCCTCACTTACCAAATCCATGACAACAGTCCCCCACTCACCAAATCCATGACAACAGTCCCCACTCACCAAATCCATGACAACAGTCCCCACTCACCAAATCCATGACAACACTCCCGACTCACCAAATCCATGGCAACAGTCCCCACTCACCAAATCCATGATAACAGTCCTCACTTACCAAATCCATGACAACAGTCCCCCACTCACCAAATCCATGACAACAGTCCCCACTCATCAAATCCATGCAACACTCCCCACTCACCAAATCCATGACAACACTCCCCACTCATCAAATCCATGACAACAGTCCTCACCAAATCCATGACAACAGTCCCCCACTCACCAAATCCATGACAACACTCCCCCACTCACCAAATCCATGACAACACTCCCCACTCACCAAATCCATGACAACAGTCCCCCACTCACCAAATCCATGACAACAGTCCCCACTCACCAAATCCATGACAACACTCCCCACTCACCAAATCCATGACAACACTCCCCACTCACCAAATCCATGACAACACTCCCCACTCACCAAATCCATGACAACAGTCCCCACTCACCAAATCCATGATAACAGTCCTCACTTACCAAATCCATGACAACAGTCCCCCACTCACCAAATCCATGACAACACTCCCCACTCATCATCAAATCCATGACAACAGTCCTCACCAAATCCATGACAACACTCCCCACTCACCAAATCCATGACAACAGTCCCCACTCACCAAATCCATGATAACAGTCCTCACTTACCAAATCCATGACAACAGTCCCCCACTCACCAAATCCATGACAACACTCCCCACTCACCAAATCCATGACAACACCCCCCCACCAAATCCATGACAACACTCCTCACCAAATCCATGACAACAGTCCCCCACTCACCAAATCCATGACAACAGTCCCCACTCACCAAATCCATGATAATCCACCCACCATCTCCCAAATCCATGACAACATCCCCACTCACCAAATCCATGACAACACTCCCCACTCACCAAATCCATGACAACACTCCCCACTCACCAAATCCATGACAACACTCCCCACTCACCAAATCCATGACAACAGTCCCCACTCACCAAATCCAGTCCACAATCCGACAAAATCCATGACAACAGTCCCCACTCACCAAATCCATGACAACAGTCCCCACTCACCAATCCATGACCACTCCCCACTCACCAAATCCATGACAACACTCCCCACTCACCAAATCCATGACAACACTCACCAAATCCATGGCAACAGTCCCCACTCACCAAATCCATGACAACAGTCCCCACTCACCAAATCCATGACAACAGTCCCCACTCACCAAATCCATGACATAGTCCCCACTCACCAAATCCATGACAACACTCCCCACTCACCAAATCCATGACAACACTCCCCACTCACCAAAATCCATGACAACACTCCCCACTCACCAAATCCATGACAACAGTCCCCACTCACCAAATCCATGACAACACTCCCCACTCACCAAATCCATGACAACACTCCCCACTCACCAAATCCATGACAACAGTCCCCACTCACCAAATCCATGACAACAGTCCCCACTCACCAAATCCATGACAACACTCCCCACTCACCAAATCCATGACAACACATCCCACTACCAAATCCATGACAACACTCCCCACTCACCAAATCCATGACAACACTCCCCACACTCACCAAATCCATGACAACACTCCCCACTCACCAAATCCATGACAACACTCCCCACTCACCAAATCCATGACAACACTCCCCCACTCACCAAATCCATGACAACACTCCCCACTCACCAAATCCATGACAACACTCCCCACTCACCAAATCCATGCACACCCACTCAACATCCATGACAACCCCCACTCACCAAATCCATGACAACACATCCCCACTCACCAAATCCATGACAACACTCCCCACTCACCAAATCCATGACAACACTCCCCACTCACCAAATCCATGACAACACTCCCCACTCACCAAATCCATGACAACACTCCCCACTCACCAAATCCATGACAACACTCCCCCACTCACCAAATCCATGACAACACTCCCACTCACCAAATCCATGACAACAGTCCCCACTCACCAAATCCATGACAACACTCCCCACTCACCAAATCCATGACAACACTCCCCACTCACCAAATCCATGACAACAGTCCCCACTCACCAAATCCATGACAACAGTCCCCACTCACCAAATCCATGACAACACTCCCCACTCACCAAATCCATGACAATACTCCCCACTCACCAAATCCATGACAACACTCCCCACTCACCAAATCCATGACAACACTCCCCACTCACCAAATCCATGACAACAATCCCACTCACCAAATCCATGACAACAGTCCCCCACTCACCAAATCCATGACAACACTCCCCACTCACCAAATCCATGACAACACTCCCCACTCACCAAATCCATGACAACAGTCCCCACTCACCAAATCCATGACAACAGTCCCCACTCACCAAATCCATGACAACAGTCCCCCACTCACCAAATCCATGACAACAGTCCTCACCAAATCCATGACAACAGTCCCCCACTCACCAAATCCATGACAACACTCCCCACTCACCAAATCCATGACAACAGTCCCCACTCACCAAATCCATGACAACAGTCCCCCACTCACCAAATCCATGACAACACTCCCCACTCACCAAATCCATGACAACACTCCCCACTCACCAAATCCATGACAACAGTCCCCCACTCACCAAATCCATGACAACAGTCCCCACTCACCAAATCCATGACAACAGTCCCCACTCACCAAATCCATGACAACACTCCCCACTCACCAAATCCATGACAACAGTCCCCCACTCACCAAATCCATGACAACAGTCCCCACTCACCAAATCCATGACAACACTCCCCACTCACCAAATCCATGACAACACTCCCCACTCACCAAATCCATGACAACAGTCCCCACTCACCAAATCCATGACAACACTCCCCACTCACCAAATCCATGACAACACTCCCCACTCACCAAATCCATGACAACACTCCTCACTCACCAAATCCATGACAACAGTCCCCACTCACCAAATCCATGACAACAGTCCCCACTCACCAAATCCATGACAACAGTCCCCACTCACCAAATCCATGACAACACTCCCCACTCACCAAATCCATGACAACAGTCCCCCACTCACCAAATCCATGACAACAGTCCCCCACTCACCAAATCCATGACAACACTCCCCACTCACCAAATCCATGACAACACTCCCCACTCACCAAATCCATGACAACACTCCCACTCACCAAATCCATGACAACAGTCCCCACTCACCAAATCCATGATAACAGTCCCCACTCACCAAATCCATGACAACAGTCCCCACTCACCAAATCCATGACAACAGTCCCCACTCACCAAATCCATGACAACACTCCCCACTCACCAAATCCATGACAACACTCACCCACTCACTCACCAAATCCATGACAACACTCCCCACTCACCAAATCCATGACAACACTCCCCACTCACCAAATCCATGACAACACTCCCCACTCACCAAATCCATGACAACACTCCCCACTCACCAAATCCATGACAACAGTCCCCCACTCACCAAATCCATGACAACACTCCCCACTCACCAAATCCATGACAACACTCCCCATCACTCACCAAATCCATGACAACACTCCCCACTCACCAAATCCATGACAACACTCCCCACTCACCAAATCCATGACAACACTCCCCACTCACCAAATCCATGACAACACTCCCCCACTCACCAAATCCATGACAACACTCCCCCCACTCACCAAATCCATGACAACACTCCCCACTCACCAAATCCATGACAACACTCCCCACTCACCAAATCCATGACAACACTCCCCCACTCACCAAATCCATGACAACACTCCCCACTCACCAAATCCATGACAACACTCCCCACTCACCAAATCCATGACAACACTCCCCACTCACCAAATCCATGACAACACTCCCCACTCACCAAATCCATGACAACACTCCCCACTCACCAAATCCATGACAACACACTCCCCCACTCACCAAATCCATGACAACACTCCCCACTCACCAAATCCATGACAACACTCCCCACTCACCAAATCCATGACAACACTCCCCACTCACCAAATCCATGACAACACTCCCCACTCACCAAATCCATGACAACACTCCCCACTCACCAAATCCATGACAACACTCCCCACTCACCAAATCCATGACAACACTCCCCACTCACCAAATCCATGACAACACTCCCCACTCACCAAATCCATGACAACACTCCCCACTCACCAAATCCATGACAACACTCCCCACTCACCAAATCCATGACAACACTCCCCACTCACCAAATCCATGACAACACTCCCCACTCACCAAATCCATGACAACACTCCCCACTCACCAAATCCATGACAACACTCCCCACTCACCAAATCCATGACAACACTCCCCACTCACCAAATCCATGACAACACTCCCCACTCACCAAATCCATGACAACACTCCCCACTCACCAAATCCATGACAACACTCCCCACTCACCAAATCCATGACAACACTCCCCTACTCACCAAATCCATGACAACACTCCCCACTCACCAAATCCATGACAACACTCCCCACTCACCAAATCCATGACAACACTCCCCACTCACCAAATCCATGACAACAGTCCCCCACTCACCAAATCCATGACAACACTCCCCACTCACCAAATCCATGACAACACTCCCCACTCACCAAATCCATGACAACATCCCACTCACCAAATCCATGACAACACTCCCACTCACCAAATCCATGACAACATCCATCTCCACCCCACTCACCAAATCCATGACAACACTCCCACTCACCAATCCATGACAACACTCCCACTCACCAAATCCATGACAACAGCCCCACTCACCAAATCCATGACAACAGTCCCCACTACCAAATCCATGACAACATCCCCACTCACCAAATCCATGAACACTCCATGACAACTCCCCACTCACCAAATCCATGACAACACTCCCCACTCACCAAATCCATGACAACACTCCCCACTCCACCAAATCCATGACAACACTCCCCACTCACCAAATCCATGACAACAGTCCCCACTCACCAAATCCATGACAACAGTCCCCACTCACCAAATCCATGACAACAGTCCCCCACTCACCAAATCCATGACAACAGTCCCCACTCACCAAATCCATGACAACAGTCCCCCACTCACCAAATCCATGACAACACTCCCCACTCACCAAATCCATGACAACACTCCCCACTCACCAAATCCATGACAACACTCCCCACTCACCAAATCCATGACAACACTCCCCACTCACCAAATCCATGACAACAGTCCCCCACTCACCAAATCCATGACAACAGTCCCCACTCACCAAATCCATGACAACAGTCCCCACTCACCAAATCCATGACAACACTCCCCACTCACCAAATCCATGACAACACTCCCCACTCACCAAATCCATGACAACAGTCCCCCACTCACCAAATCCATGACAACAGTCCCCACTCACCAAATCCATGACAACACTCCCCACTCACCAAATCCATGACAACACTCCCCACTCACCAAATCCATGACAACACTCCCCACTCACCAAATCCATGACAACAGTCCCCACTCACCAAATCCATGACAACAGTCCCCCACTCACCAAATCCATGACAACACTCCCCACTCACCAAATCCATGACAACACTCCCCACTCACCAAATCCATGACAACACTCCCCACTCACCAAATCCATGACAACACTCCCCACTCACCAAATCCATGACAACAGTCCCCACTCACCAAATCCATACAACATCCCCACTCACCAAATCCATGACAACATCCCCCACTCACCAAATCCATGACAACACTCCCCACTCACCAAATCCATGACAACACTCCCCACTCACCAAATCCATGACAACACTCCCCACTCACCAAATCCATGACAACACTCCCCACTCACCAAATCCATGACAACACTCCCCCACCACCAAAATCCATGACAACACTCCCCACTCACCAAATCCATGACAACACTCCCCACTCACCAAATCCATGACAACACTCCCCACTCACCAAATCCATGACAACACTCCCCACTCACCAAATCCATGACAACACTCCCCACTCACCAAATCCATGACAACACTCCCCACTCACCAAATCCATGACAACACTCCCCACTCACCAAATCCATGACAACACTCCCCACTCACCAAATCCATGACAACACTCCCCACTCACCAAATCCATGACAACACTCCCCACTCACCAAATCCATGACAACACTCCCCACTCACCAAATCCATGACAACACTCCCCACTCACCAAATCCATGACAACACTCCCCACTCACCAAATCCATGACAACACTCCCCACTCACCAAATCCATGACAACACTCCCCACTCACCAAATCCATGACAACACTCCCCACTCACCAAATCCATGACAACACTCCCCACTCACCAAATCCATGACAACACTCCCCACTCACCAAATCCATGACAACATCCCCACTCACCAAATCCATGACAAATCCCACTAAAATCCATGACAACAGTCCCCACTCCACCAAATCCATGACAACAGTCCCCACTCACCAAATCCATGACAACAGTCCCCACTCACCAAATCCATGACAACACTCCCCACTCACCAAATCCATGACAACACTCCCCACTCACCAAATCCATGACAACACTCCCCACTCACCAAATCCATGACAACACTCCCCACTCACCAAATCCATGACAACACTCCCCACTCACCAAATCCATGACAACACTCCCCACTCACCAAATCCATGACAACACTCCCCACTCACCAAATCCATGACAACACTCCCCACTCACCAAATCCATGACAACACTCCCCACTCACCAAATCCATGACAACAGTCCCCACTCACCACAAATCCATGACAACACTCCCCACTCACCAAATCCATGACAACACATCCCCCACTCACCAAATCCATGACAACATCCCCCACTCACCAAATCCATGACAACACTCCCCACTCACCAAATCCATGACAACACTCCCCACTCACCAAATCCATGACAACACTCCCCACTCACCAAATCCATGACAACACTCCCCACTCACCAAATCCATGACAACATCCCCCACTCACCAAATCCATGACAACACCCCCACTCACCAAATCCATGACAACACTCCCCACTCACCAAATCCATGACAACACTCCCCACTCACCAAATCCATGACAACACTCCCCACTCACCAAATCCATGACAACACTCCCCACTCACCAAATCCATGACAACAGTCCCCACTCACCAAATCCATGACAACACTCCCCACTCACCAAATCCATGACAACACTCCCCACTCACCAAATCCATGACAACACTCCCCACTCACCAAATCCATGACAACACTCCCCACTCACCAAATCCATGACAACACTCCCCACTCACCAAATCCATGACAACACTCCCCACTCACCAAGGCTTGCTTATGTTTCCAGATGAAGTCCTCCGGTGATTTGGCCCACTTCGGTAAAATAACATCCCCAACAGGCTCCCTAGAAATCTGTAGCAGGCCTAGGTCAAATCCTGTATCAAAAATTACACTTTTAAAAAGTCTCAATTCAAAAAACATTAGGTTGCATGATCTAGAACGTTTCCCCTGAGCATAATATTGTGTACATTTATGGACTCTGATGTTAAAAGTCTAATGTGTGTCTTAAACGCAAAAATTACAACACCATGGAAGTGTTATCCATGTAAATTGTGAAATTAAGCACTCGTGGAAATGGCCACTATCACAGTAACTGTTACTGAAGTCTTCAGCAGGACTTACCATTGTTGTTGACTAGAAAATCAGGAAGGTAGAAGAACTCAGGTATGAGCTCCTTGACATCATTAGGGTTGTCCATCAGACTGGACCAGGTACCAATCACAGAATGGAACTGTCGGTCAGCAACGTCGAATCTGGAGAATTAAAACAAGAATATTAGGTCCTCAAAAAATTTAAATCACAGAATGGAACTGTCGGTCAGTGATGTCAAATCTGGAGAATCAAAACAAGAATATTAGATCCTCAAATAATTAAAATAATAAAATGGAACTGTCAGTCAGCGACATCAAATCTGGTGAACTACAACTAACACCGACATATATATTAGGTCCTCAAACCCACTACCAGACATTACAAGGTGAGATAACCTGACTTTACAATGAAATTTAATCCTTGCTTTAAAAGAGAAAATAACCTGGATGGATAACCATGCAACACAAGGGGATAACTAAGCCTACCTTCCACTCTGTAGCTGTATATGTAATCCTGTGAAGGGTTCCATCCTAATCATGTAGTGCATTACACCAGCAGCGTTGGAATAGTGAGTACCGTAGTGGAACTTCTCAATCACGCCCGAAGGATCCTCGAATGTCTCGTATCTAATAGTAATCAATGTCATATTATACATCATAAATTTTAACAAGGACATAGTCATTCAGATCCCCCGTCAATGGAGATATCAAAGCTGAAGTAAGTTTGATTGTGGAGACTTATGTGTATGAAAAAAACCAGGAAAAAGTGCAAAAAATGAAAACCTAAAAATAGCAAAAGGCACTACTAGACTATAAGAACAATATGTCTATGAAGTTTCATGGAAATATCTCTGCTGGTTTTAGAGTTGTGCTCCTGAAACGATTCTTGCACAAAAATCTGCCATTTTCAGCAATGTTTCCATGGTTACAGAAAAAAAGTACAGAAAGTGAAAACCTTAAAATAGCAAAAGGCACTACTAGACCATAAGACCAATGTGTCTATGAAGTTTCGTGAAAATATCTCTTCTGGTTTTAGAGTTATGCTCCGGAAACGAACCTGGTACAAAAATATGATATTTTCAGCAATGTTTTCATGGTTACGGAAAAAATGCAAAAAATGAAAACCTAAAAATAGCAAAAGGCACTACTAGACCATAAGACCAATGTGTGTATGAAGTTTCGTGGAAATATCTCTACTGGTTTTAGAGTTATGCTCCGGAAACCATTCGTACGGACGGACGGACGGAACCCATTTGTATATCCCCCGCCACTTTCGTTGGGCGGGGTATAAAAAGATATGCACACAAGATTAACCTACTCAGACCAACAGTTCATGTATATCAAACAAACGTTAAAAAAATTTAAAAAGGTCATACATGTAACAGACAAACTATTTGACGTCACACATGTTAATCTGTGACAACATTTTAATGTCTCGGAAGGCAAACTTGTGTGAGACAACAAAGCCATTTTTCTTGACAAATCAGCAGTTTTGGTTAAGATATTCTTACCAATATGAGTACAGCCTACATGATTCCATCCGTTTGTCTCCCTAATACATTGTTATCTGTATTTAGTACCGTAACCCTTCATTACTTACTTTTCTCTCACACTTTCTATATTCTTAGGATTCACAGCACCAATAGGTTTGGATAAATCTCGGAATGTCTCCGGGTTGTTTAGGTCTAACGTCTCGGAGATATAGTCACTCAATATCCATGGAAACTGAAATGAAAGAAACCTTCCCTAATTCTTTACCCCTATAGGCCTTATTACTATGATCATCAGCGCCAGTCAGGAGATCATTATAGTGTACCTAAATGTAAAATAACAAAATTATTCCAAAGCAATAGAACCTTAACTATGACTTGGAATCTGTTGGTGTAAAGAAAGGTGATGTTCTAGATGTGATCCACCTGGTAATAAGTGAGTGAATACAGCCAAGGACTATCACCAATATCTACACTACACGGTGAAGGGTTAGTCACATAACAACCACTCAATCACAACCATAGCCAAATCATCAAATTGCACCAAATGTTATATAGTTTCAATATAAATATTAACAATACAAAAGCTGTTTGTGTTACATCTAGATCTCTATCCTCCATAGAGAGACAAGGCCAGTTCTATAAGGAGAAGACAAATTACATAGGGTTTGCTCGAGCTTACCACTGGGTACTGGCTGAGGTCGTTGTATGTCCTCCCTGCTATAGTGTTCAGTTGGATCAGGTAGTCAAAGTTGGAGATCTCCCTTTGTACCCATTTCTGTAACAGACAAAGAAATGTTTTAAAACCAGTTAATAATTTAACACATGATGACATAAAGGTTCTAGATTGAAATGTGCCTCATCAGTGAGTGTCAATATCATCCATCAGTCATTTTGAAGACAACTTGAATGTACACTTTTTTACAACTTTGTGTACATATGCTGCCTAGTCATCTGTCTGATGAAAGTGACAGGGTACACATCAAATGTCACATATGTAAACATTCACTGGTTGTGTAATTTTATCATATCACAAACTGTACTTTCCAACAGAAAGAAGATGTTAAGAACTGATGACAAATTTACTACGTAAAGAGAGTGCCGAGACACACATAAAAAATTATATAACTTTTGATCTGAAGAATAGACAAAAGAATTATTCAATGACTTACAACAGTTTCTGTTTCATGAATATGAGAAACAGACCAGTCTGAGCTGAACCTACTTGTGTAAGACCAGAGGACTTGAGCAACTCAGCCGGTGACCGTGATCCGAAGTAGATAAGGTTTGGTGGACGGAGACTTAGGATACGACTGTACACTTTGTTTCGGACCTGTAAAATACAAATATCAATATTTGAAAAAATAAGCCATTGAAAATGTCCAAATCCTATCTATAAAAAATGTGGAATGTAAAATACAAATGTCATGTCAAATATAGAGACATAACTATATAGTAAGAAAAATGGCCATCGTGTAAACTTTAGTTAGGACCACCAATTTACAATCCTCGATACTCCAGGGGTTACGATCTCTATTGATCTCTACACCCCTGGACCACCAATTTATGTGTTATTGTCCCTTAATGCAGAGATACACTACACTAACCTTTGGCTGAAAGTTTACAAAATAGTTTGTTTGATCGACGAGAAACATCTCTAAGGCACTGCGGCGTAAATTGTAGCGACGGAAATGGATTTCTCTTAATTTAGACACAGCCCATTTAAAGTCTTCACCTCCTGTAAAATCAAAAAAGTTTTCAAAAAATTTATCGACTTATTCACCCTGAAATTCTATAATGGACTATTCCAGTCATTGAACAAGAAGAACTTAAGTGTGTCTTCAGGGGTGAATGGGTTTTGTACATTTCACTTTGTGTAGAGACTTTTTATTCAAAAATATTATTCCTGTCTGAAATTCAAAATTGCATCTATTTTGTATTTTTCTTTTTTTCTTTTAGAAGATCATAATTTTCTTTTTTAACACTGAACAATAACATAAACATGGTTGCTATATTTTTAGTTAAAACTGTCAATTAAAAGTGTTTAGTAGAATATCTACCTCATACTAGGACTTTTGTGACAGAATTCCTTTACATCATTCAATAGAAGAATAACATCAAAACTGGAATCAACAGCGACTAAAATCTTTTCATTATTATTTTCATTACATTCTATTTTTATCAATTATCCTTCAACATCTATCATAATAATATAAGTAAAATTTTATCACAAGGGGAGATAACTCTTACCCTCCTCTTTGTTAGAGCTGCAGTCGAAGAAATAAACATGAGTTGTAGTGACCTCTAGACGACCTTTAATGACGTCCACCAAGGTCACAAGTTCACACTCCTCTGAGTGGACAAGTTTTTCCTTGTCGTTGTGTTCACTCGGTCTGAAAAAACAATTATTAAAAATCAAATATCTATCATCTTAATCAAATGTTATATTTAATGCATAGATGAAAAGAATAGATAGTAGCCACTGTGCCCAAGTTGGTAAGATTTCCAGACATCTAACCACCTCTGTTTGAATCCTGTGTAGAAAAGGTGCAACATACTTTGTTTGTTAGTGGTTTCTCAACAGATACTCCAGCTGTCCTCCACCGTCTCGCACATGGTACATCTTTAAATGACACTGGCTGTGAATAGTCTGATGCCAATGACAAGTAATTTTATGGCCAGACTAGTGCCAATTGTTATAAGCTAGTCCAATTGGACTAGTGGCTCCTCACTGATTAAAATAGGTAAATGCTATATTTACAAGAGTGGCCGTTAGTCAATGGCATTTTTCAACACATTTTGAGTGCATTCTGTATGCTACTACAGTGGAACCTCCCGAAACCGATCATGGTAGGTGCACATAATTTCGGCCGGTTTAGAGAGGGTTCGGTTTGGAGAAGTGAACCGAATACCGATCATTACGATCCGGATTTAATCGATCGGAAGTCGTTTTTTACACTAGTGTACCGCATGTAATGGCTAGTGTTCGTTAAAACCAACCGATATTGATTGTTAAAAAGAGAGAATCGTATGTTTAAAAAGGAATGGATTACAACAATCTTGACTTTGTTACCGCTTATAAATGTAGTTTAGTTAGTTAGTTGCGTGAATGTTCTTGGGGATGTTCTCGTCTGCACTAACCTACACTACGATCGCTACCGGTTACGTCAAGAATCAAATTATATGGTCTAATTACACGATGATCAGTCGATGCCGGTCATTATATGACATAGTCATTTTCTAAAACTCTACATGGCTTCGGCTTCTTCATACAGATAATTTACGTTATCCGACAACTACATATGTAAATAAAAAAAATTCCGTGTGATTTGAATACGAAACTTTCACTTTATTACTAGCTCTGCTTGTTTTCCTACAGTAAACAAACCGCCTGCACATGGTAGACCTTCGTTAAATATCTAAACAATAGACATGATTAAATAATTACACCACCATATCGGGTATAATTACCGTGTACCTATAGCCTTCACATCTGTATACATGCCCCAGGACATGGCATGCGACAACTATGGTACAGGTACGTGTGCATTTCACGGTCGGTTGATCAGACCTCAATGCAATCTATCGGTGTAGCTCATCAGGTAAGGCCGGTTTTCAGAAGTGTATTTTAGTTACATTTGTCTATTCCGATCTCAAAATCGGTCCGGTATTCGGAATTGGGAGGGATTGGTTTTGGGAAGTTTTATATACTATTAATAAAGAGGAATTCATTCCGTACATGACATCCATGTTGGGTTTCTAGAGGTGATCAGTTTTGAGAAGGTTCGATTTTGGGAAGTTCCACTGTATTTCTATCCAGGAGCGTCACTTTGTGAGAATTTGCAACACAAACGCATCCAACTGTAATTTGGGCCAAAAATTGTAAGTTCATCATGATTGAAGTCCTGAAGCAAAATGGCTGTATATTAATTTGGACTAGTGATTAAATAGTCGGACTAGTAAAATTTTAGGATTTACTAGTCCAAATGACTAGCCGCAAAAACATTAATGTCACAGATTGAATAGGATGTTTTAAACTAATCAGAAGTAAAGAATAATTACCCTTGAGAACTTATCACATTCCATTCCTCATCTGTAATCGTATCATCAGCAATATTTTCCTTAGATACCAGAGCTTCCTTAGCAACACTTAAACGCCGTAGCTGCTCAGATTCATCTGTCTCATTTATACCTGACAACAGCAAGGTACACATCTAAACAGAGATTTTACATCTTGAATGTGTTCAGCTTTAGCTGAAGAATTTAAAAATTTGAATTGGCCTCAGGTTTCTCTGAAAAGTATGACGAAACCGTCTGAAACACATGATGTCACAATCAATACTTATCCACAAGGGCAGATAACTCTGTAATATGCAAATGCAGAATAATACTTTTGGATATAGACACAATACTTTATAATGAGAGGCTGAAAGTTGGCGTTCTACAAGCTTTAACTGTTTTGCACTACCCTGAATCACTACTAATGAAGAGGCATTACAGATGTAAGATAAACGTCCTTACCAAGATTATCCCGCAGCATGGCAGCCTCCGTGTGAGGGTCAAAGTTGTGGTTCTGGACGAGTTTTACCTTCATACGCGAGAAATTCTCCTGGTTCGATAGTTTCCAATGTTGGGAAATGATGTTCCTAGACAATAATATATAAATATATTATAATGAAGTCATTAGAAATATCATAACTTTCAGGAAGTGGAATTGATATTTATGCTTATCTCCCTATAGAGAGGCTGGGTGAGTTTCCAATTGTTGAACTAACTGCTGGGTGAGCTTCCATTTGTTGAACTAACTAACAAAATTGAATTAAGATTAATGAATCATGTCCAAATATGACAATGTGTATCTCTACATACTGATGTTACTGACCTGTCGGCCCACGCTCCACGTTCACCAGTGAAGAAATGTTTTGTAGCTCTCCACTGTCGGAGGGTAGAAAGCTGTTGGTTACGTAGCTGTGTTGTGATGTTCTGAAACCTCCTTATCTCGTGGGACGTCTTGCTTTTTAATGGCTCCATAATCTGACGCTGTAGGCCACATAATAATATGAAGGATAAGTACAGTCAAACCTGTCTGTATAGACCACACAAGGTACAAAGGAAAAGTGGTCTCTATAGACAGTTGGTCTATATACAGAGGTTTAACTTTCATGATTGCTTAACAACCGTGGAAACAACAAAATTTCTACAGGACAATTTAACATGTTATGCGGTATATAACAATACCTGGAACTTGAGTTTGCTGTCTCCTCTCTCCCGATTCCGTTTGTGCATGTTGACCATCATGGCTTCCTGACATTCCGTCCAGAAATCTTTTGTGGCCGTCTCAATGTCACCAAAAGTGTTCTCCACGAAGTGGTTCATCTGAGGATTTACCTAAAAATATAACACACATCCTTAAAGTGAATAGTCGGGCAAAGAAAACCAGTCTAAATGCCTTGATAGGCCTTCCAAAAGTTCTCACATATTAATACGACGGTCAAGTTCTGCTTACGTTTCCCAGTTCTAACCATTGAAATAAAGAAAAGTTGAAAGCATTGAAAGCGAGGCTGCGTGGAAATGTAACCACGGACATAGTCAGCCGGGAGGACGTTTTAGGATACCTATTCTTTCTAATTTCTTTGTACGCAGACAGATTTTCACGAGAGATTTTATTTTTCTATTTCATAAGAAATTATACTGGATACGTTCACACCATTTTTACCGACTTTAGCCATCCTTGCCCGACTGTTCACTTTAATAAAGCTATTTTCCGATTTTCTACATAACTGCATACAAAACTATCTCTCTTCTTTTCTATATAGCCATGTACATGATGATTATTTCCTCTTTTCTCTATAACCATGTACATAATGATTATCTCCCCTTTTCTATAACCATGTACATAATGATTATCTCCCCTTTTCTATATAACTACGTACATACAGCCGATACTGTCTTATATAACTACGTAATACAGCCACTGTCTTATGTGACTTTCCAAAGGACCATCACAAAAAAGTCACATAAGACAGGGAGTCACTAAGGCAGTCCAACTTCATCTGCAACATCACTGTACAAAAATCTGTCTTTAATTGTCTTAAATTTATTCTTCATTATAAATGTATCAATAACCTGATTTAAAAAAAAAATGAAAATAATAATAATAAAAAAAAAAGAAAAATGAAAAATTATTTATATTTTTTTAATTAAAAATCATTTAGATCTAGTTATAAATTACAAGCAGACATACATTGATGTTTGGTTTTAAACTTTGTTCAAGAAAAAAATTCTATCTGGAGGGGGGTGTAATTTTGGGTTAAAAATTTTATTGCAATTAATTAAAAATAATATTTGTGTCATGGTTTTTCAGGCTTAAAAAAATATACAAAATCACATTTGTCTGAAAACAACCATTGCAAAACAATTGCAGATGTTATGTAAATTAAAAAACATTATTACTGTACAGTAGAGGTAACATTTTAAAACCTGGGCTTTATTTTGCTGAATTTTACAAATCTACTGTACACTGCTACCAAATGGCGGCCATTACAGAAGCCCAAGTTGTATGCATTTGTTTTTACAAGACTTTTTGGTGTTATGAGAAACGTTGAAGAAAATATAGGGTTTCTGACTTTGGGATGGCAGTTATAATGACTGTTTACTCATATCAAAGAACGAAATTATGTTTGGTCGTAAATGCCAGGTACAAACCAAGAAGAGAGTCACCCACGCCAAGCCATAGGATGATACGGTAGACAAAATAAAACATGCCGATTTATTTAACGTGTTCCGTTATTAATTGTCAATGTTTACCATTGTTTAGTATTGAGAAATATCTGAATGATATCTAGCCCCTTTAATAGTTTAAGGCAAAATTTTATGGAAAAAAACAATCTTTCATGATCTGCCAAAACTGGTTACACAGTGATGTACTCTTATCGTAGTCAACAGTCAATGTTTAGTTTGATGTTCACACCTCTTTATCTATCATAATTATGGCCTCAGGCGAATGAAAAGTTGCTCAAGACAGACTTTTTATGATGTTTGGGTTGTAAAAACATGGGCGCTTGTCACGTATGACAGGGAGTCGCTGAAAACACACCCATTATATAGCAAAATACGTTGGGGGGTCTCAAGTAAGGTCACATAAGACAAGGAGTCGCTACATACAGGGGGTCGCTTAGACAGTCTCGACTGAAATGATTATCTCCCTTTTCCTATATAACTATGCACATAATGATTATCTCCTCTTTTCTCTATAACCATGTATATAATGATTATCTCCCCTTTTCCCTATGACTATGTATATACTGATTATCTCCCTTGTCCTATATAACTATGTACATAATGATAATCTCCCTTTTCTATATAACTGTACGTAATGATTATCTCCCGTTTTCTATATAACTATGTACATAATGATTATCTCCCTTTTTCTATATAAGTACATACAAAACGATTATCTCCTCCTTTCTATGTAACTACATATACACTGATTATGTCCCCTGTTCTATATTATAAGACTCTTTCATATGTGGATATGAAGGATAGGGATATTCTACCCGAGGGTCACAAAATGTAGTAAAACCCGAGGCTTGCCGAGGGTTTTGCAACATTTTGTGATCCCGAGGGTAGAATATCCCTATCCTTCATATCCACTTATGAAAGAGTATTTTTCTTTCATACCACGACGTTTTACTGCAATTTTACAACTATAATATCCCGCCATTTTGAAATAAATTCGAAGAAATCCACGACTGGAAGTCAATTTCCATACATGAAAAATTACGTGATATTTTCAACACAAATTCCGTTGCTTGTATCTTTTATAGTAAAACCAGTCAATTTTGTGAAAAAATGTTAAAATTTTACCGAGGAAATAGAGATTTTGTTGACGCCGTGACGTCACAAGGCTTTATTGCATGGGTAGCCATGCAATACAGCCTCAGGCGACATGAGTGTATTGCCCTAGACCAGCCAGTATTACACGTGTAGGTATGAAAGAAAACTACTTACATAGCTCTCAACGAAGACAGTCCACTCCTCTGTCAAACAATAGGCTCTGAAATCATCAAAAAACGTGGGACTTCTGGCAGTTGGGGGTAAGTTTGGCAGGTGAAGGTCAAGGTTCAATAGGTCAAATGCCTTGTCGATAAGAGCCTTCAGTACAGGTATTAAGAAAGAGTAGTTGTCTGTGTTCTCTAGAAATGTAGAAAATGGTTAATAAACCATGGTTAAATGGTCTGCATTCAAAATTGGCAATGTAATAATGTAAATCACAAACATTAATTCAATTCAATCCTTACTTTAATTTTAGTGACGTTCCTGCTAGAAATGCTTTTAACAGTAAGACTGAGCTACTAACTGTAGCTCTCATTTTATCGTTTATATAACAATGATCAAAACGGTGTTTGCACAATTTCATCATCAATCGACCTGTTGAGTTCGCTTCTGTGCTTTCATGGCACCAAAATAAGATTGTTTATAGTATGCAAACAAACAGTATATGAAACATCTATAAAAGAAGTCAATATAATAAGTCAGTTTTATAAAGAAAAAATTGATCTTTCTAACTTAAAGAATCTGTTGAAATTTTAATGCCCCTGCAGCCATATAAAATGAATCTTGCGAGAGTTATCTGCCCACCTGTGACGGCCTTGACTATGATGGTGTGAAGGTTACCGATGATGTATGAGGCCTCTGCTGAGCTGGAAATGAGTTTGGTCTGGACCAGGTTATGGAGCTTTGCTGTAGCTACAGCACACAGCTGTAATGAAACGATTACATTACACTTTAGACATACATGTACTCTTTTGATGACCCTGGCTATCTGGGCTGTTAAATACGAACACAAGCAAATTACTCTGGGTACCTGCCGTAAACCAACAAATTTTTGTGTGTGAATTAATTTCGTGAATTTAGTGGGTAAGTAGAAATCGTGAAATTGGCATGAAAAAACAGTTAATTATGAAAATGTGAAATTATGTTGGTTTACAGTTATCAATTAAAGTACATGTACTAATTGTAATATCAAATAGAACATAATCAACATTAAATTGTTTTATAATCAATCATTAAATTTACGTAATTGTTACGAGAGACTTTTTATTCATCAGCTAAATTAAAATCATAGTTTCCATTAAAATCATAATCTAGCTTATTACCTCAAGATTAGGATGCTTTGCGAATAGGATTAGGAGATTAAGTCCAAGTCGTGCCATCTCTTTCCATCCTCCGTCCGATTCTACATCCCACACAGAAAGGATATCCAGCAAAGTCATGGTGTCCTCTATAAGCTGTTAAAATAGGTCATAGTGACATATATACAAGTATTAAAATAGGTCACAGTAACAAAGATAATGACAGTGGTTAAAATAGGTCACAGTGACAATATTACAGACAATTTTTAAAATAGGTCATAGTGAAATAGATTCAGCTTTTGAAATAGGTCACAGTTAGCAAGGTCGAATGTTGGAAAACTTGACCACAAGGTCACCAAGATAGGTCAGTATGACTTCAGTATAATTTAGAACTAGGTCAGATATAAATTAAAACTAGGTCACAGTGATACATGTATCAACTGAAATTTATTAAAATTAGCAAAGGTTAAATTGACTTTAATTTCAATTTATAATCATTTTGCTTTCCTAAACATTAAGGTAAACATATTTCCTGTTTATATTAAGTGATCTGCTGCAAAACAATACAATCAATTAATCGAAGGGAATTGTCCTTGCTTTCTGCATGTACTGCTATATAAATGATTGTCTTCTTATCAGACGAGTGAGTAAATGACCCTATCAAATGATATTTCTTGGCTCAGTCATTTGAACTTTGAACTATCATGGTTTTCTATAATTACAAACAGTTTGGATATTTTACATGTAAGTCTTGATATTTATTTTTGAATTGTTATCTGGCCTGGTACTGATTAAATTAGTAATTTAAGCTATTTCAGCGAAATGTTTTCTTGGCAACATAAAAATATATTGACTAATTAAACTACATGCTTGAAGACTACCTCAATAAATATGCTTGTTTGTTTATTTAATTCATGCATCAGGTTAATTAATCTTCAATTAATTTTGATAAATGGCTCCAAGTCTATTACTAAGTAAACAATAAATACACGATACAGTACACATTCATATCTCATTTAGTTTCCTTGAAATCCACAGGAAAACCATGCATTAAGGATAGAATTCCCTTGAGAAACATTCGAATATAGAAATAATAATACATAGCAGTTTGAAATTATTTCAAGATTTAAAGAGAGACATGATATACTATTAATAATGCTGCTTTAGAAACAGTCTCAGTGGAGAATTTGTTTCATAGTGTCAGAGGACTCATTAATTTGAATCTATCAATTAATTTTGAACATATTGAATTCATTGTTCATCAGATCAACAGCTAATTCAGAAATCAAACACCATGCAATGCATTAAGTTTTCATTTTTTGATATAATGGTATTACAAACTTAGTAAACTTTAAGTTTTTTTCATATCTAACATTTTCTTTATTTATCCCAATTTTAAGACATAGTATTAGGTAATTATATTGGAAGTAGCAGCCTTAGTTTGGATCAAGGTATCAAATGCATTCTGGGAATCTGGGATTGCAATTGCATTGTGGGTAAGATTATGCTTTATTTGCCGGAATGGATGGAATAGTAAATACATCTAGCAGGATTGATCATAATTTGTGATGCTTCTAACAGTGACTGAATGTTTCGTAGAGTTGGGATGTGTTGGGTGACACAGGTGTTGCATAGATTCAAGGATTTTTATGACAAATGGCAAGAAACAAATTCCTCTCAAATGTTTTGCAGCCTAGAGTGCACGTACATCCAACCAACTGAGGTAAATGCTTCATACACAGAGGTTTGAGTCTGTTGTCAAAGAGCTGGTAAAATGGAATATTAAAAACAAAAGTAAAAACCGCCTTAGTGTCAACATGTGTATGAAGACCACCAGGCTAAATCAAAAATACAAATACTACAATTTTTCATCTCTCTGTTGCATACTATTAGTCTTTATAGAAAGGCTTGACTGCATGTATATCAATTAATTATGAAATTTTACAAACAGAAATTTGTCAATTAAGGAAAAGTAAAATGATTGTCAGTACTCTGATCATGTATGGTATTTCAGTACAAAGTTTGTCGCTACTTTGTATGGCTACAGTGACCCTAGATTGTGAATTTGTACTAAAATAAGAATCAAATGTGCACAGAAGTATCCAGCCCAAAACAGCTCCTCATTTGCAAGATATCGCATAATCAAATTTTGGCTACAAAGCTTGCAAAGAAAACTAATGAAATGTAATAATTAAATTTAACTGCAAATCATAGTAATTTAATGAATAAGAACAAGCTTGGTTAATAGAATATCGAAAAGATGTATGTTAATTCTATATATTAACAGTAAAATTTATAAAAAAAAAAAAAAAAAAGTTGATTCCATAACACGTAATCTTCTGTTATACTAAATATATTTTTTGAAGATAATTGAAATGTCACATATCATTTGCAACAATTGAAAGAAACTCATGCCAAATATCAGAATCTGTTTCAGTAATTACAAATTGTAATGTTATATTAGTATCAACAATGCATTTCATTAAAAATATCAATGTTGTAAAAAGTGAAGACCTGCCATGATGCTCAAGATTATTTTACAAAATTAATAGTTCATGTTATATGACAGTAAAAAGACAATACAGAAATTATCATAGTCCATATAATCCAACAAGATTCCTCTAAAGACATTTCAGGAAATATAAAATTAAATGATTGATAGAAAGACAGGGACAGAGGATGCAATCTAGGTGTGGCGGCCATGTTTTAGTTTCCATGATAACCAAAAATGGCTGTAGATATCGGTGTCTATTTTACTTACGAAGGAGCCTTCTGAACTCTCCTACAAATTAAAGATAGCTTAGAAAACGTTTTCTGAGTCAATTTGAAAGTCTGGAGTAAAATAAGCAGAAAAATTATGACCATGAAAAGAGGTAACAAAATATTGCTTACATCTTAGGTTTTATCTTGTATATTAACTACTGAGAATATCTAAAATTGTTAATTAAAAATAAGAAAAGAAGTATTAGAAGAAGAAATGTGAGTAGTGATGATAAGCCTTACCCGTTCTGTAAATTTATCATCTGTATCAGAGAAAAGGTTGACATCCTCCTGCATAAAGTGTCGAACCAGTCGAACGAGTTCTATTGCATTTTCTGTTGGCCCGGCAACAGCTTGACCTAGACAAAAGATCAAACTCAATGATTTTATATTTTAAGGATAGCAGATTCTCACAAAAGTGTGCAAACAAAATCAATGCTTAGAATTAATTTTTCTGACTACTTGATGAAATAAAGTATGTTTTAATGCATGATTCAATTGATTTTTCAAAAGATTTTTTTTTCTAAATTGATACCAAATATCCATATCTCTGTACATGTATTATGATGTCACAGTACCATCAGGTTTTCAAGCAATATCATTCTCAGATTATTTTTCATAGAAGTATGATAGGTAGACAAATGGTAGACAAATATGAAAACCAAGAAAAATTAAATTATGTGGTTTTGAATGAAAACTGTCAGCATGTAATCTCTAATTTGTCATCATGTTATCGATCTCCAATTTGCATACTGGGTACCCAATCATGATCCACTCACCAGCCTCCCTAATGTCCGAGGTACACGAGTGAAGCATCAGCTCAAGCAGACGACGCTTTATCTCCGTCGGGGATCGTAGTAACTCATGTGTCTCAGCAATTCGGTCAATCCAGGAAAACACCTGGCCTCTTTCCTAAAGTTCAATCATTAGTTACAAAATGTCTAATGCACAAAGCCATAAAGACAACAGACAAGTTTTATTTCTATTTATTAAGTTAAAGTTTGATCATCCTTATCTGCTACTTAAAGTCCCATTAGGCCAAAAAAAAAGTTTGTTTAGGGTCACATGAGGCCAAAAAAATAGGGTAGGTAGGTCAGATTTTTTTTTTTTTTTTTTTAAACATTTTATATAACTTTCATGTCACAGATTTATTGCCTACAGTACCTGAACCGTTTAACGTTCCCAAATTTGCGTTTCGTTTGCATTTGCGTTATTTCCGTTAGCAATCGTTAGCGTTAGCAATCGTTTATCGTTAATCATTATCGTTTGTGTTAGCAATCGTTAATCGTTAGTTGCATTTATAATCGTTTGCATTATAAATCATTTGCGTTAATCGTTTGTGGGATCCACTTCCGCTAACGTTAACCACTAAAAATAGAACCAAATGCCGGTGAGACGCTTTGACGATCCGGATTTACTGTTCATTACTTTTCTCCTAAGATATTACGTTTACCGCTTCGTGTAGAAGCGATCATTATAACATTTCTGAAATAAAAAAAAATGAATAAAGTGTATTGTATTGCATTCCATATCTTTTATATTTTAATATCAATGTACGAAGAGCGCAACTTGGGAGATTTGTAAATAAATTCGTAAAGTTTAAAAATCATTAACATGACGAGTTTGAACACTGGAGGAGGTGAGGTTTTGCATCTACATGTAAATATTTTTTAAACGCAATTAATTAGTACTTGTATTTATATGAAAATGGAAAAGGGAATAAAAAGATGTAAATGTTAGCATTTCTTCACATACAAGAATGTCCGTAATGTACAAGAATACCTACATCTACATGTAGAACACGTGTACAGAATTCAAACTGAGCAGGTACGTTACATTGTAAGCCTTCACACGTACTGTACGCGTGTCAAATCAGACACGGATATACGTTTCTGCTCATATCAATAAAAACTGGACAATCAACTTCTCACACGTGTTCGTTGTTACTTGTACCTGGAATTTCTTCAATTCCCAGCGAGACGCGCACGGGTATTTTACCTGTACAGGTATATAGGTCACTACAGGTGATACTTTGTGTCGACCCCCTGTAGCTAGCCACGGGTGGAGTTCACCTGTAATTAACACCTTCTTGGGAGGGATATTAACTCTATACCCAACTTACCTGTGCCCCGTACAATGTGACAGTACATTTCACGTACTGTCGTATTTCAAAGTTTTGATGTTTACAATATGCTTTCACATAGATTACGTTGGAATGAATTAGCTTATTACTTCGTATCGAGTACAGTCATGTTTGACTTCATTGTGTTATTATCATTCAGTAAAGAGATGTTGTAATAATTTGTTATTCTTAAAATATCAGGTGAATGAGATACTTTAGAATAATACCATTCTTTCTTAATACATACAGTTGCACATGTAATTCATTTTGTAAACGTACATTTTGTACCTGTAAAGTGGAAACTTCGTATAGAGTATACTGTCGTCTTTGTCCTCATCGTGTCCATATAGTTTTCATAGGCAAATGTTTATATGATATGCAGAAATTTTAATCCTAAACATACTCCCATTTTTCTTATACTTTCGTTTGTATTTCAGAACGTCAAGATCCGTAATTTATTTACCGTCAAACCATTTCTGTGATTATAACGATGGTATTTCTGGTCTATGCTTGTCGATCGTTTTGCGTTTTGCGTTAATCGTTAGCCGGTAATGCGTTAATCGTTTATCGTTAATCGTTAATCGTTAGCGTTAGCAATCGTTAGCGTTAGCTAACGGACAGATTTTTTGCGTTGCGTTTGCGTTAGGCTGGGAACGTTAAACGGTTCAGGTACTGAATGTACTTGCATGATATTTTTAAATGTGCATTAAAAAGAAAGTCTATATTGTTCACCATACTTTAACATGCTGCTATAAATTGTCTCTTTCTCTTTTACAAATAATTGTCTTTTATTTTTTTCTTGTTTCAATTTTGCAATATATGTTAAATTCTATATCTTTAATAATGAAAACACTTTTTCATTTTCGCTTTATAGACTTGTACATATACAGAATAATCTACACGCACACTGCATATTGTCAAAGAAGTTTGAAATATAATAAATATGTACACAAATTTTGGACTGAAACAAAATACAGTAAAACCCCTATAACTCGAACAGCAGGGGACCATATCAATAATTCGAGGAATACAGGGTATTCGACTCATCCGAGGTTGGTCATGATCGACCATTGACAGTCAAAATGTCCGGTCTCCCTAAGACAAACAACACATTGCAATGACATTTTAATTACCGTAATTTCAGCATTTTGGATTTTTTATGAAAGTGTTTTTGATAGCAATATCAAGTTGAAAAAAATATGTATTACATAAAATGAGGGTTTGAAAATACTGACGACAAAGTAAATCAAATGTAAACGATCGTCAAACGTGGTACCATATTGGTTAAAACAGGCAATGTGTACAATTTCGATGATTTAATTAACAAAAATCATTTAACACATTTACAAAATAAATACACACTATAAAGTTATTAACCAGCATAGTTAAGAACAAACAACGATACCTATGTCTACCTTGTAACAGCGTTAGGTTACACGTGTTCACGAAGAAAGTTACAAAAATACAATATGCGGGGAAAGATACGGAACTCAATGATAAAATCGAACATGGGTCAACGTGATTTGTACTTAGCACTATCAAATTTTGGTATTGTTTATGTCTTTTGGAAAAAGAACACAGAAATTAAAAAAAAAAATTGAACTTATACAGGAAGTCGGACGTCAGCGATTTCTTCCAACTCTTTTGTCATTTCACAATGCGTACTTTCTATTTAACACGAATCAACATCTTCCGTATTTTCGTATTTAAGCGAAGATTATTACGAGAGAGATATCGATTATTTAATGCCTTTTCTGAAATATTCAAATAAAGTTTGCATCAAACAACGACTGGCGATCGTGAAGGTAGGTAATACTGACACTGTTAATCCATTAATTACCGAAAGACTTGATACGACACTTGTATAAACACAGGTCGTGAGCTATTATCCGTGACGGTCGGTGCAGTCAGGTGTGACACAGGTAAACAATTATCAAGGGCTGAACACCTGTTCGACGAATGCATGGGTACATACTATGTATTTGCTCAAACAGTGATATATTTCTGTTCGAGGAATAAGGGGTATTCGACGAATAGCTGTTCGAGCTATCCAGGGTTTTGTTACATAGATTATATAGGGACACGGTCGGGACCGTACGACCAGTTCGACGAATAGGGGGTATTCGAGGAATCCGGGTTCGAGTTAGAGGGGTTTTACTGTATTTAATTTACAAGCGATATTTAACCTAGACAAAACCTCAACACTTAGTGCTGTCACTCACCGGCACCGCAGTACTGACACAACACACTAGCCATACCATGCTGAAAGGGGCCACATGTCAAAAATACCCACTGACAGGACCTATAATTTTGTGCCTGAGGTGTTAATTAATTGGTGATTGCCATTCATAATCCAATTGTCATGTTTGGTGACGTTTTGTGTATGTACCTCGGTTAGTTTGCGTGCGTTTGGCCAGCTGGCTCACTTGTCATGGCCGCCATTTTTCGGGTGTGTTTGATTGCAAAGTCCCAAAAGTTGAGGGACTTTGCCATGCACGCAAACGAAAATGATGCATCACAAGATTTTCAATTTTTATCAATGAAAAGTTTACGGTCGGGGGGTAAAATCTAAGTAGGGTCGGAGGACCCTAAACAAACAGATTTTTTTTTTTGGCCTTATCCGTATCTGTCTTATTTTTTTCATGATTTAGAAGAATCTTGAAAAAAAAATCCTGTTGTAAATTATGCAGAGACAGGACTAAATCAAACGACGGGATGTTAGCTGGCATTGTAATGCCATTGCCAAGAACGTCATGTGGCTACCGTAACTATGTAACGACTGTTCGAACTCTTCCGAGAACGGGTCAAGAACTTTTCGACTTCTGATCGGCAACAATCGCAACTTCTATGACGACCAGTTTGAAATGAAGGCATGTTAACATGTATCGACTTTCAACAACTGCTGTACCAAAATTATTAAGAAGTCATAATAAAAATTATTTAATATCACTTATTTTCAACTACATCAACAAATACTATCAATATTGGTGACGAATCTAACTTGATTTTTTGTTGATAGTTACCTATAGTGTGACTTTAAGTATGAGATCTAGATAACAGAAAAGACTTTCAAATAATTATATGAGCTTAATAATCAATGAAAATAAATAACTAAATTGAATAATTGATATTTATCAAATAATAAATATCAATTGAATTATCAATATATTTATTAAATTAATTAATTAATGCAAATGCAAGCAAACCCCATGAATTTGAAGTTGGTGACCAGGCCACAGGAAAACATTGCCAAGTATTTATAAACATTAAATATTTGATCCAGACAAACAAAACAAGCCCTATTGAGGAAATAATGAGATTCACATCTTCAAAGTCCTGGCATCATTCTAGAATCTTTTTTTTTACAGGACATTAGTAAGTTCTAAATCTAGATTAAATCCTACCTTCCAAGCTGTTCTGTCTGATCCCTCAATTCCTTTCCACATGATGCTGAGTAATATAATCAACAGATTTTGACACAGTTCTTCTGTCCTTTCCATACTATTGCGAATGTAAACTTTTTGAATGCCGAGACTATCTAACACTTGCTGTATATTCTGTACTTCGTCCTGCGATTTCTGCTGCGAATCATCCATTCCTCCATCCGCATTGTCTGTTAAACTCATCACACTATCACTCGTAGAAATACTTAATGCTGATTGGCTGACTACGGATCCCGATCGATCCTGCAATCGTTGACCTAATGAGTTTAAGTCCTCAACACTAGCACTTGAACTTCGACTCATTGACCTTGGCCGTTCTTCCTCTGAGGTTAAAATGTCTTCAAACTGTCGTTGTGAAATGAACATGGGTGTGCGTGGAGTATTAGGTGTGAGTGCGAGAGAGAAGTCACTGTCACTGAGACTTAACGTCGTCGGGTGCTTAGGTGTTCCATTTACACTTAAATGTGAGTCGGCCTTCACTTCAATGCCTCCCTCAACCTTACTGGATGATAACATATTTTCACTGCCTGTTGCCATAGCAACAGGATTTTCGGAGGTATCCACACTGTCCTGAGTATTGTTGACGGGTTTATTGTCCGTGACACGGAAGATGAACAGTTTTGTTATGGCTTCCTGCCATCCTAACTGTTTAGATACATTTTTGGCAGCGTTTGTTTTATCAACTAGAAAATCCAATATCTACAAAAACAATTAAAAATCAGGTAAAATCAAAACTTAAGTCAGAGCAAACATATTCATCATCTTCAACTGATACCTGATGAGTATTTCTGGTATTGAATTACCAATTTGCGTTAATTAATGTCTGTGATAATAAATGATAATCTATAGTTTTCTGTATTTGCACTAATACTTGACTGTGCTAAAATAAGTACGTTTAAAGTGAAAGGATATAAAACTTAAGCATTGATAAACAAAAGAACTATGATTTGCCTCTATATTTACAGTGGAAGAACTTCCATACCTTACGACTGGCCTCCAACTTGATATCTGAACTGCTATAATATATCAACTGCAATAAGGCTAACAGGGAGATACAGCACTGGGGCGAGTCTGTAAGGAGAGAAATATATCTATTGTTACAGGGAGTTACAGCACTGGGGCGAGTCTGTAAGGAGAGAAATATATCTATTGTTACAGGGAGTTACAGCACTGGGGCGAGTCTGTAAGGACAGAAATATATCTATTGTTACAGGAGTTACAGCACTGGGGCGAGTCTGTAAGGAGAGAAATATATCTATTGTTACAGGGAGTTACAGCACTGGGGCGAGTCTGTAAGGACAGAAATATATCTATTGTTACAGGGAGTTACAGCACTGGGGCGAGTCTGTAAGGAGAGAAATATATCTATTGTTACAGGGAGTTACAGCACTGGGGCGAGTCTGTAAGGAGAGAAATATATCTATTGTTACAGGGAGTTACAGCACTGGGGCGAGTCTGTAAGGAGAGAAATATATCTATTGTTACAGGGAGTTACAGCACTGGGGCGAGTCTGTAAGGAGAGAAATATATCTATTGTTACAGGGAGTTACAACACTGGGGCGAGTCTGTAAGTAGAGAAATATATCTATTGTTAAAGGGAGTTACAGCACTGGGGCGAGTCTGTAAGTAGAGAAATATATCTATTGTTAAAGGGAGTTACAGCACTGGGGCGAGTCTGTAAGTAGAGAAATATATCTATTGTTACAGGGAGTAACAGCACTGGGGCGAGTCTGTAAGTAGAGAAATATATCTATTGTTAAAGGGAGTTACAGCACTGGGGCGAGTCTGTAAGTAGAGAAATATATCTATTGTTACAGGGAGTTACAACACTGGGGCGAGTCTGTAAGGACAGAAATATATCTATTGTTACAGGGAGTTACAACACTGGGGCGAGTCTGTAAGTAGAGAAATATATCTATTGTTACAGGGAGTTACAGCACTGGGGCGAGTCTGTAAGTAGAGAAATATATCTTTTGTTACAGGGAGTTACAACACTGGGGCGAGTCTGTAAGGACAGAAATATATCTATTGTTACAGGGAGTTACAACACTGGGGCGAGTCTGTAAGTAGAGAAATATATCTATTGTTACAGGGAGTTACAGCACTGGGGCGAGTCTGTAAGTAGAGAAATATATCTTTTGTTACAGGGAGTTACAACACTGGGGCGAGTCTGTAAGGACAGAAATATATCTATTGTTACAGGGAGTTACAGCACTGGGGCGAGTCTGTAAGGACAGAAATATATCTATTGTTACAGGGAGTTACAACACTGGGGCAAGTCTGTAAGTAGAGAAATATATCTATTGTTACAGGGAGTTACAGCACTGGGGCGAGTCTGTAAGTAGAGAAATATATCTTTTGTTACAGGGAGTTACAACACTGGGGCGAGTCTGTAAGGACAGAAATATATCTATTGTTACAGGGAGTTACAACACTGGGGCGAGTCTGTAAGTAGAGAAATGTATCTATTTATACAGGGAGTTACAGCACTGGGGCGAGTCTGTAAGTAGAGAAATATATCTATTGTTACAGGAAGTTACAGCACTGGGGCGAGTCTGTAAGTAGAGAAATATATCTATTGTTACAGGAAGTTACAGCACTGGGGCGAGTCTGTAAGTAGAGAAATGTATCTATTGTTACAGGGAGTAACAGCACTGGGGCGAGTCTGTAAGGACAGAAATATATCTATTGTTACAGGGAGTTACAGCACTGGGGCGAGTCTGTAAGGACAGATATATATATTGTGTTACAGGGAGTTACAGCACTGGGGCGAGTCTGTAATGAGAATAATATATCTATTGTTACAGGGAGTAACAGCACTGGGGCGAGTCTGTAAGGACAGAAATATATCTATTGTTACAGGGAGTTACAGCATTAGGGCGAGTCTGTAAGGACAGAAATATATCTATTGTTACAGGGAGTTACAGCACTGGGGCGAGTCTGTAAGGACAGAAATATATCTATTGTTACAGGGAGTTACAGCACTGGGGCGAGTCTGTAAGTAGAGAAATATATCTGTTGTTACAGGCAGTTACAACACTGGGGCAAGTCTGTAAGTAGAGAAATATATCTATTGTTACAGGCAGTTACAGCACTGGGGTGAGTTTGTAAGGAGAGAAATATATCTATTGTTACTGGGAGTTACAACACTGGGGCAAGTCTGTAAGTAGAGAAATATATCTATTGTTACAGGCAGTTACAGCACTGGGGCGAGTCTGTAAGGACAGAAATATATCTAGTGTTACAGTGAGTTACAGCACTGGGGCGAGTCTGTAAGGACAGAAATATATCTATTGTTACTGGGAGTTACAGCACTAGGGCAAATCTGTAAGGACAGTAATATCTCTATTGTTACAGGGAGTTACAACACTGGGGCAAATCTGTAAGGACAGTAATATATCTTATGTTATAGGGAGTTACAGCACAGGGGTGAGTCTGTAAGGAGAGAAATATATCTATTGTTACAGTGAGTTACAGCACTGGGGCGAGTCTGTAAGGACAGAAATATATCTATTGTTTCAGTGAGTTACAGCACTGGGGCAAGTCTGTAAGGAGAGAAATATATCTATTGTTACAGGGAGATACAGCACTGGGGCGAGTCTGTAAGGACACAAATATATCTAGTGTTACAGTGAGTTACAGCACTGGGGCGAGTCTGTAAGGAGTGAAATATATCTATTGTTACCAGGAGTTACAGCACTGGGGCGAGTCTGTAAGGAGTGAAATATATCTATTGTTACCAGGAGTTACAGCACTGGGGCGAGTCTGTAAGGAGAGAAATATATCTATTGTTACAGGGAGTTACAGCACTTTAGTGGTTCTGAGTTCGGATACAGAATGAAACAAAGACACAAAAACACTATTTATTGGCCTACCAGGCCCTTGATTTTATAACTGACTTTTCAATCTATGAAGAGTATCTGGTTCTATCAAATCTGTAAATTCAGAAGATTTTTTTCTTCTTATTCTAGTCATTTTGACCCCTTTTGGCCCCGCCCATCTACCCCTGGAGGTTGGCCAGGACCAATATGGATATGATGCTAAAATGCTATCACAGGGTAATAATTCTAACCAAGTTTGACCTATTGAAAATTAAGCAAATAATGCTCATAAATGTATTTTTCCAATATCAATTAAAATAGATTTGACCCCTAATCAGGGGAAAGTCTGAGATGCCAGGGCCATGAAATTCACAATTTTTGTAAAGGGCCTTAAAAAGACCTTCCAATCTATTAAGAGTATTTGGATCCATCAAATTTGTAAATTCAGAAGGAGACTTTTGAAATTTTAGCCATTTTGACCAATTTTGGCCCCGACCTCTGGCACCCGGGGGTCTGCCAGGAGCAATATGGATATGATGTTAAAATAATATCTCAGGCTAATAATTCTAATAAAGTTTGACTCATTTCCTATTACACATGACCAAATAATGCTCAAAAATATGTTTTCCCTATATAAACTATAGTAAACTTGACCCCCCTCCCCAGGGGGGGAACGTGAGACCCCAGGGTCTTATAATTCACAATTTTTGTAAAGAACCTCAAGACCTTTTAATCTATGAAGAGTATTTGATTCTACCATTTCTGGAATTTCAGAAGAAGATTTTTGAAGTTTTAGCCTATTTGACCCCTTTTGGCCCCAACCCTCAGGCCCCTGGGGGGCTGGGAGCATATAATTCACAATTTTAAGTGACCTTTGCCTATGGAAGGTTTCTGCAAAATTTCAACAAATTTGGTTCAGTAGTTTTGGAGAAGTCAAAAAGTAAATTGTTTATCGCCATATGACGCATGACGACGGACAAAAGGCAATTAGAATAGGTCACTTGAGCTTGAGACTTGGTCTCAGGTGACCTAAAAATATATCTATTGTTACTCATTATTATAGCACATCAATATGTTTTCAAAGACCGTAATAAAGAGGATTTTTTTTTAGGAGGAATCAATGGAAAGTGGAAAGCTAATAATTAACATGACAATAATGTTAATGTCTAAATATAAATCATATGTAATGTACAATTGTATTGTATACAATTGTCATTATTCCAAAACTGCTTATTTACACACAGAAAACTTCAGTACCTCGGTTGCCATTTAGCTAGAAAATGATAATCTCTGTATTGCTATCAAATTAGTAATTTCAACGCATTTAATTTTGTTTTCAAAAAGTTATGACATGGTAAATTGGCACATCTTAGCAGTATTTACATAACATTATTGACTGTAAAACAGAAAGTAAGAAATAGGTAAATACATTTGTTGCCATGACAACTTGTACCTGTGATGGCAACCTGTTCAATGAAGCGTTTCATCATCGGCCATGACACCTCACAGTCCTGCATCATCCCAATCATGCCCAGATGTCCACAGTCCTGGAGGCGGACACGAGCTTTACTTTTCTCATACACTTTGTCAGACTTCAATATCGTATACAGCACCTGAACAACAATGTACAAAAAAGTTTCATGATTATCTAGAAAAAAAAAGTTTACAAACTCTAATTTGTCCTTCCTTCCATCTTAATTCGATATTTGTAATGAAAAATTGCTTTTCTTTTAAAATATTATCTCTTCTCGACTTATAAGTTCAGTCATTTGTTAAATACTTTGCACAAAGACTGTTACTGGACAGAAGAGGAAAATTACAGTAAAGTTTGATATTTGGAAAAAAGATGACACTGCACATCACAAACCAAATTGTTGCCCTAGCGACACCTTCTATATAACAACCAAATTAATACCACCACTTTTCTATGATCCTAAATGACCCCTTCAATGCTTGTGTATAATGACCACAAGTTAATAAGGACAATTTTTTTTCTACATTGGATGGTCTTTCTTTATAGACAGGTTTGACTGTCCATTGGGTGGTCTTTCTTTATAGACAGGTTTGACTGTCCATTGGGTGGTCTTTATAGACAGGTTTGACTGTCCATTGGGTGTGTTTTTATAGACAGGTTTGACTGTCCATTGGGTGTGTTTTTATAGACAGGGTTGACTGTCCATTGGGTGGTCTTTCTTTATAGACAGGTTTGACTGTCCATTGGGTGGTCTTTATAGACAGGTTTGACTGTCCATTGGGTGGTCTTTATAGACAGATTTGACTGTCCATTGGGTGGTCTTTATAGACAGGTTTGACTGTCCATTGGGTGTGTTTTTACATACAGGTTTGGCTATCCATTGGGTGTGTTTTTATAGACAGGTTTGACTGTCCATTGGGGGTCTTTATAGACAGGTTTGACTGTCCATTGGGTGGTCTTTATAGACAGATTTGACTGTATCTCCAAACTGATCCTTTAATCTGTAACAGGACCGAAATAAAATTTCCTCCACCCTTGACCATAACCAGCTACATGGCATGCCATTATATAATACCTTTATGATTTTTTCATAGAACATGACGGAGTAACCTCCCTTGACTAGAAGTCCCAACAACATTTCTGCCATGTCGGGTTCAAACATGAGGAGATAGAGCTGATCTTGTTTTTTCTGAAGGTCCAGTAAGGAAAGTAACATATCCAGGCTCTCACAGATCTGTCAAACACAAAGTATTGTTGATTTAGAGGTGTGACAGTAAACAATTACTGCAATATAACCCCTCAGATCTGTCAAACACAAATTATTATTGATTTATAGGTGTGACAGTAAACAATTATATCATGTTTATATACAGTGGACAAGTGATAATACAGACGTTCATAGTCCAGAAAACTAACAATCCAGACGGAAA
Source organism: Argopecten irradians (assembly GCF_041381155.1). Taxonomy (NCBI): domain Eukaryota; kingdom Metazoa; phylum Mollusca; class Bivalvia; order Pectinida; family Pectinidae; genus Argopecten; species Argopecten irradians. Next base: position 22,713,711 of record NC_091149.1, on the reverse strand, counting down.
TGTCATGGAACAGATCTGATTATTGACTATTAAGTAAATCCTGAGAGTTTGCACCCATTTTCTATATATGAAATCTTTATGCTGTTGTATAAGCCAATCAGAGGTGATGTTACAAACAAGTTAACAACATCATTTTTTACCTTATGAGACGATAAGATAAATTTTGAAGCCAATGAAAATACTTGTTATAAGCGAGATTGAATTCTTGTTTCTCACCAGATCCTCCTGTTTGACGGTGGCGATAAAACAGAGAATGGAGGACACCTCCTCAACCAAGACATCCTTCGTCATATAATACTTGACTAGACTGAGAAGGGAACCTCGGATTGTCTTAGCATCTGCAGCTGATAATCCACAGTCACAGGTACTGTAATGAGATATCATCAGTTATACTTCAATCTTAATGTACATTGTGTAGCTCACTTAACCAGAATTTTCAGTAACTTTTTTTCCAAAAGTCATGTAATTTAACACATATTCTTAGTTATGATTTTTTCAACAACTTGAAGATTAGATAACTTACAACCTGTTACCACTTACAGTATAACTTGTCAAAACCAGCATTTGTGGAATTTGGATCCCTGTATATTCCACTGTAATGATATGGCATTTTTCTTCTTCATTTATATTAGCTATTGAAACCTGTGTAATCTAGAACCCTAGCTATACCAACCAAATATGCTGGTCTCAGTGACATCTGGATTGGACATAATACACTGTTACAGTATTTCCTGACATTTTAAATGAAATCAAGTAGCACTATCATAATAATCAATACAATATAACTTATCTGAACCCGATGTCACTAGGACCAGCATATATATCCCTGGTATAGATTAACCATGTTTTAACGTATAAGGAAAATTCCATATGTCAGAATAAAAAGGGATACAGATTACACAATGGTCAGTTTTCAATGGTTATAATGTTAGTTAATAGTTTCGTCTTACACTTCTTATTAAAGGAATACAACCTGTGTGAACTGATTGATCACCATGTAGAATGTAGCCATGTCGTACACTCACATGTTTCCATTCAATGTCAGAGCAAACATTGTAGCATATACATTACAAATTGCAAAGCCATATAGTATACCTGGGGGATTTGACTGACAGCTGGCAGTATACCTTTTCCAAATGTTATATTCGTAGGCTGGATATGTATGAATTGTATATAAATGTGCTTTAAGGAGAGATTCTCTGCAACAATAGATTCATAAAAAGGTTCTAGGCCTGATTAACATACTGGCCAATACAGGTTTTGAGATTCCAAGATGATGTGGGTAAAGTGTAATTCACTGTCAATTAGACCCACCTTGATGACATTTTTTGTGAATCATAATCAATGGAAGGCGAGACTAATTAACAATATTTGATATATTACCCATGTCATTTTGGGATCTCGTATTAAGAAGAATGTACCTATAGTAAGTCCTAACTACATCCAGTATATACTGCACACCAAACTTCTTCCTAAAGTACTTCCGGTCGTCTTTTATTATCGTGGATAAGTATTGGATATGTCCTGAAATAAACAGATGAAAGATTTTAACAGGTTTGAACATTTGATTATTTTTCTATTTGCTAAGACAAACCGTGTGTTGCATTTGCAGATTTGTACCAGTTGTACTTGAGTGATACGGCACACCCAAATGGAACATTTTTGGATTTTTTCATGATGGCGGCACCCATATGAAAGATACGCATTGAATATAAAAGCCATGTTTTTTCAGTGTTAACAATAAAATGGATATAAAAGTCAATCACATTGTCATATAGTTTGGAATACATTGAATTAAATAATCCAAGCATGTAGTTATATTGGATATAAATTGTCTTGTTTCAACGACAAAGAAAACATTCCGATCACAAATGAAAATCATGGGTCTGCCTACTTGGATACAACTGGTATGAATCTGCAAATGAAATGCACAGAAACATATCCCCATTAGATGTGAAATTGCAGCACAGATCTTAACCCATAACCATATTGTGTTTCAAAATCTACATTACACAGAAAAAGTACTATGCACCTTTATTTACCTTCTATTTAAAAGAGTTCAGATCAGAAATCTCACATTTTACTCATTTACCCCTGAATATTCATAATGAACTATTCCAGCTCTTAAACAAAGAGGGTTCAAATGCGTCTTCAGGGGAGAAAAGCAAATTCTGTTTTCACATTCAAAATGATATTGTGTTATGTGTTCATATAGATTTTACTATAATCACTACCTGATGCAGATAGAGTAAAACCAGCTTTAGAGACCAACTTTGTATAAAGACCACTAGTTTAATAAGAGCACTTGCTTTGTGTTCAAAATGCTCAAATCCAACACAATTCAACCTGTGTATAAAGACCACCTGGCTATACAGACCATTTTTCTCCTGTAATTTTTTGGAGGGGTCTTTATAGACATGTTTGACTGCACGGGTAATTGATGATATAATCATCTTATTGAGAGATAATATACTGATTGGTCCAGAGTAATAGAATCTTGCATGGGTCTGTCAAGTGGACAGGGATATCTCAACCGGAGTGAAAGATTTCATGTGGGTTGAAATATCCCTGTCCACTTGACAGACCCATGTTTGATTCTTTTTCTCTCTTACTAAGTAGAAAAAAATGATGAAATTCAAGTTGGTTTTCAGCTTTTTCATTGCACCATTATCGCAGGAACAACGTTATGCGTCAATATTGATGACGTCATCTACAATGCACTCCGCAGTTACGCCGCATTTATTGATGATGTCGCATTATTGTCTAGCATGTGCGACCTGTCTTATACCCCCCTGTGTAAGACAGAGTTATCTTTTCCCTAGCAACCACGGGATATCCCTGTGAAATATGGGAGAAAAATCTAACCTTACCTATACGGACTGGGAAGTCACTCTTGCTCCAGATCCTGAAGTCAAAAAGTATGTGTTGGTAGAGATGATTGACCATGACCTTGTTGACTGTAATCGTTGTCTCGAGGAGAAGCTGGACGGCCATTAACACATTGACGTCAATCAACTTTGGCTCCACCTGTCAACATATTTAATCCTTAAGAAGTCAATTGGCTATCTTTCTACAGCTTGCCAAAACCTGAAGGCACGTGACATAATATAAGAACTGAAGTGGCTAAGTGGTTAAGATGTCCCGACATATTACTACAAGCACTCAACCTCTGGGCCTTAAGTTTGAATCCCATGTAAGGCAGTTGTCAGGCACTGTCCACCAGTTGGTGGTTTTTCTCCAGGTACTCTGTTTTTCCTCCAACATCAAACTTCTAACTCTACAGCTTATATGTGCCAGAGTACCCAAAGAAAAAGTAATGACTTATGGTCAGTGCCTGTTAATAATTTGAAATTTGGACTGAAAACCAATTGGTGGCAATATGCCAGAAAACTTTAAATTACCTATTCAGCCACCACGCCCCCTTATTGTAAATTAAGTTGTATATGAACATGTATTTTTTGAAAGAAGTGTTGTGACAGCTCTAGTTTGTGTAAATCAACTTAAAAGTTTATCATAGATTACAAATCAACCCTAGTAGAGCACTGAATGTGGCTGTAGCTCCAATCCTTACAAACATCACTCATATTTTGTAGTAGAGCACCGAATGTGGCTGTAGCTCCAATCCTTACAAACATCACTCACCTTTTGTAGTAGAGCACCGAGTGTGACTGTAGCTCCAATCCTTACAAACATCACTCACCTTTTGTAGTAGAGCACCGAGTGTGACTGTGGCTCCAATCCTTACAAACATCACTCACATTTTGTAGTAGAACCCCGAGTGTGGCTGTGGCTCCAGTCCTTACAAACATCACTCACCTTTTGTAGTAGAGCACCGAGTGTGGCTGTGGCTCCAGTCCTTACAAACATCACTCACCTTTCGTAGTAGAGCACCAAGTGTGGCTGTGGCTCCAGTCCTTACAAACGTCACTCACCTTTTGTAGTAGAGTGCCGAGTGTGGCTACAGGTCTAGTCCTTACAAACATCACTCACATTTTGTAGTAGAGCACCGAGTGTGGCTACAGGTCTAGTCCTTACAAACATCACTCACATTTTGTAGTAGAGCACCGAGTGTGGCTACAGGTCTAGTCCTTACAAACATCACTCACATTTTGTAGTAGAGCACCGAGTGTGACTGTAGCTCCAGTCCTTACAAACATCACTCACCTTTTGTAGTAGAGCCCCGAGTGTGACTGTAGCTCCAGTCCTTACAAACATCACTCACCTTTTATAGTAGAGCACCGAGTGTGGCTGTAGCTCCAGTCCTTACAAACATCACTCACCTTTTGTAGTAGAGCACCGAGTGTGGCTGAAGGTCCAGTCCTTACAAACATCACTCACCTTTTGTAGTAGAGCACCGAGTGTAGCTGTAGCTCCAGTCCTGACAAACATCACTCACCGTTTGTAGTAGAGCGCCGAGTTTGGTTGCAGCTCCAGTCCTTACAAACATCACTCACCTTTTGTAGTAGAGCACCGAGTGTGGCTACAGGTGTAGTCCTTACAAACGTCACTCACCTTTTGTAGTAGAGCCCCGAGTGTGGCTGTAGCTCCAGTCCTTACAAACATCACTCACCGTTTGTAGTAGAGCACCGAGTGTGGCTGTAGCTCCAGTCCTTACAAACATCACTCACCTTTTGTAGTAGAGCCCCGAGTGTGACTGTAGCTCCAGTCCTTACAAACATCACTCACCTTTTGTAGTAGAGCACCGAGTGTGGCTGTAGCTCCAGTCCTTACAAACATCACTCACCTTTTGTAGTAGAACCCCGAGTGTGACTGTAGCTCCAGTCCATACAAACATCACTCACCTTTTGAAGTAGAGCGCCGAGTGTGGCTGCAGCTCCAGTCCTTACAAACGTGTCCTGATTGATGCTCTTTGAGTGAATCATGTGACGAAGTAGGGTGAGGAACCCAGAAACTTGGTTCTGCTCTAGTTTAGCATCTACAACAGAAATCCAACTCATACAAATTGAAAATACAGATAAAAGAAGAATCCATATTTCTGAAAAACTTCAGCCATTTTGTTTGGTTATCATATACATTGATTTAAGTATCCATAAATTTTGTATTTGGATCTTACAGAGTTGTATGCCCTTGCAAGTCGGTACAGATTGTTACGTGATATTTTTGATAATTGTAACATCATATTTTTCAAAGAAAACAAGGTCATTTCTGCTGACAAAGTAGTGACATCAATACCTACTAACAAGGGAGCTAACTCTGTATTATTTATAGAAAAAATGGTTCTTTGTAAAGCAAATCTGATTCTGATGACTATATTACCACAATTACCTGCATAGGAACTACTTGGGACGACCACCCAGTCGTCTTGTTCCTGAGAGCTGGAGTGAGACATGACCCCCGGGCTAGGGGGTGGGGACAGGACAACTTCCCCAGGGAGGGGCCCTTTATTAACCTGCTCCAATAGGGGGATCAACACTTGTATACCACCGATACAATTGATCACGTCCTGTAAAAAAAGTATTGAAGTTTATAAATTTTAATTCTGAGCATGTATTCTGTCTTTTTTACAGAGTAAGCTTCCCTGCAGATAGGTATCGATTGTTACATTATTATTTTGTGAGTGCAATTTACAATTTTTCCAAAAAGTATGACATTACACTCGCAAGCACATGACATCACAATCACTAACTACCTGCAATGGTAGATAACTCATATGCAAAAACAGAATATAATACAAGAGTCTGGACATGCTGAATTACAAAATGTTTCACTAAGAAAATCAAGAAAACTGACACACCATATTTGACCAAATAAGTGCAAAGGGCGTTTAAAAAATTGAAAAAAATGAAAAGGTGCTAATAAGACAAAATTATTGCTAATCTATAGTTTTGTGTGGTTTGGTCTTCATTTATGCCTGGGCAATTAAAATCAAGGGCTCAAAAAGGGGGAATAGTGCTTATAGGGACATGGGCGCTTATTGGGTCGAATATGGTATGTCAGAAAGGGCCTTGCCTTCACTATATTGACCCTTCGAAACCCCAAACACCCTAAGTATCAATTTTCATTGAAAACATACATTTGATTTTTAATTTTAGTCAATTTAGAGCTCATTGCAACAATTGTGGATTTCTAGAACTCTTCACAATTATCTTCATGGTATTCAGTATCCCTATTTGTTTTTGAGGAAATCTCAGTAACCAAATTGTGGATTATTAAAAATCTTTATCAGGTTGTTATAAAAATTAAATGTTTATCTTAGTTCTGAATAAACTCTTTAACATGTTAATTTAAAATCATTTTTATCTGAGCTGTGAGGGTAATCTTTATCTGTGTAATCACAAATAAAATGTTGGTTGTCATGGTTACCTTTATATCCCAGGTGACACAGCGTTTCCCGATGAGTTGGCCATGATTTTGATTCTGAGATAAATCTAAACACAGTCCGTCCTTAGAGGCCTGAAATATTTGGATAAGGAGGAATCATCACCACTTATCCTTCGATTGAAAAAGTTGAAAACCCTTGGAAACATTGTTTTCTTGATTTTAGTTTAAATCACAAACATGTTGGCCCTAAACAATAACAGACTGTAGGATATACTGTAAACACACTTACCTTTAGTGAACGCAAATTTTAGCGCAAATGAAGAAAACATGTAAATTATCATTTATTAGCGTGGATATAAATAGCGTGATTGGGTGGTGCAATACCGAAAACACTCTTTCACAAATTGTATAGTGCTGTACATGACAGTGGCGTAGGAAGATGAATAGTAATGGGGGGGTGGGGGGGGTTCGGCAAAGGTGCTCAATATTTTGTAACTCCCCCCCCACCCCTAATTCAACGTACAACCATATACTTTTTTCATATATCATTACATATATTCCTTGTACACATCTAAAGACATTGGCGTTGTTGGCCAAATTTGAGTGCAAGCTTTGTCGCAAGATTTTGGTGTTTCCCGGGTCCGGGAGTCTAAGCTGGGTTTTACAATGCATTTTGATAAATTTGTGAGCCCAAAGGCATACAATTTCGGTGTTTGGGGGTCTGTGGGGTCTTCCCCTTGGAAAAAAAAATTACGATTCAAAATGGTCTGTGGGGTCTTCCCCTTGGAAAAAAAAATTACGATTCAAAATGGCTGAGATGAGTTTTACAATGCATTTTTATGAAATTGCGAGAAATTTTGGTGTTAAATGTATGCATCCCCCCTCTCCCCCGCTTCCTACGCCCCTGCATGAATTAGAGCTTCAAAGATAGTGGGAAAAGAACTAAAAAATACAAGAGACCCAGAGGGCCTGTATCACTCACCTGGTTTGTAATACCAAGTAATGTTCTGAATACAGGTTCATCGTTTCTTTTCTGAAGGAATTTGAATATTTACTTCTAATTCCCCTATTGAGCCACGCCCCTCCTACCCCCTGGGGGTCAGAGCCAAAATTTATACAAGTTCTGTTCCCCTTTCCCCAAGGATGTTTGTGGCCAAATTTGATTACAATACATGCAGAACTCTAGGACAAGTAGCGATTTATAGGATTTACCTCTAATTCCACTACTTGGCCCCGCCCCTCCTGCCCCCTGGGGGTCAAAGCTACAAATTATACAAGTTCTGTTCCCCTTCTCCCAAGGATGTTTGTGGCCAAATTTGGTTACAATCCATGCAGAAATCTAGGACAAGTAGCAATTTATAGGATTTACCTCTATTTCCCCTATTGGGCCCTGCCCCTCCTGTCCACAGGGGGGTCAGAGCCAAAATTTATACAAGTTCAATTCCCCTTCTCCAAAGGATGTTTGTGGCCAAATTTGGTTACAACCCATGCAGAAATCTATGACAAGTAGCAGTTTATAGGATTTACCACTATTTCCCCTATTGGGCCCCGCCCCTCCTGCCCCCATGGGGTCAGAGTCAAAATTTATACAAGTTCTGTTCCCCTTCACTCAAGGATGTTTGTGGCCAAATTTGGTTACTATCCATGCAGAACTCTAGGACAAGTAGCGATTTATAGGATTTACCTCTAATTCCCCTATTGGGCCCCGCCCCTCCTGCCCCCGCGAGGGCAGAGCCAAAATTTATACAAGTTCAATTCCCCTTCTCCAAAGGATGTTTGTGGCCAAATTCGGTCACAGTCCATGTAATACTCTATGACAAGTAGCGATTTAAAGGAAATGTTGATGGATTGACAGACAGACGGACGACAGATGACGGACGACGGATGCCGTGCCATGACATAAGCTCACCTGCCCTTTGGGCCAGGTGAGCTAAAAACTAACAGTAAAATCAGTATGTTACATTATATTATACACCAATTGTATCTTTATTTGACCTACCTTGGCATCATAATGGAGAACCATTTTGGGGACTAGATCATTCAATTCTGAAAATTCTTCATTTGCAAATAAAGTCTGATGATTCGGTCCTGTAAATATATATGCCCAACAATCTTGTGACTTTCTAGTGAGGGTAAAGGGGTCAAATCAATATAAAGATTGAGATGGATTGAACACAGAGAAAGCAAATAATCACACTATAAACATAATGCAGTCTTGTTATAGCCTTGCTACACTGCATAAACTATAAAAAATAAACTCGTTAATTTTAATTGAATTGAGAAACAATGATAGTGAGAATCACCTTTAATATTATTGGAATGATTAGAAATCTTTAGAGTAAAGCTTTACCTTGACTCAGATAAGCCTAAACTTAAATCCTCAAATTAGTCACAAACCTGCTGAGAATAAAGCTTTCACTTGACTTGGATGTAGAGCATCGTGGAAGAAACAGATAAGACCAAGCTGTCCATGAACTGAGATGGGAGAACCCCACGCATCGTCTTGTGTTCCTGTTAATAAGGAGTTCACGCCGGGTTCACAGGAACTCGGTTTGGACTGGCTCGAGAAGAGGAACTTTAGTGGAGACTTCTTCGTCTTTGTGTCAGTGACTGATTGGTCTGTCATCAAATTCATTGAGGAGCGAGGGCATGGCGATCCGACACGGCAGGAGGTAAATGACTGAAACATCAGATAATACTCACATAATATATAAATATATAAAACATACAGGATTCAATATTACACCAAAGGGAATAAATATCAGAAAATATACATCCTACATTCTCCATATACAGAACAAGCATGTAACACCTATATAACAACCAAACAAAGAATCCTGATACATAATGCTGGTTTTAATTTCAATTCTTACTCTTCAATGACGAAAATATGAAGTTGCTAAAATTTTGGGTACAAATCGCCAAATTTAGGAATGGTGAAAAAAAAAAAATTCATAATAATTCCATATATCCTACCTCTGTCATGTTGGGTGATTTGAGTTGAGAGTTGAGTTTAAGTTTGCCGTCTATATAAATATTCAGGTGACTGTTAGTGAACGGCCGGCGTGAACTGGTATGGACAATAGCTATACAGTGCTGAAACAAATCAGAGATTGAATTTGGTTAAATTTTACTAATTTTGGTCAATATTATGAGTTTGATATTCTCTTTTTTTCAAACAAAGATCATGAAACAAAAAGGACCTGAATAGTAAATGATGCTGGATTATAAACCACTACTTTTCCCCCTTTAAATCGGGAGTATGGCTTATACATAATCAAGTGTGATTTATGTGGTCAAACACTTAAACCAGACATAACAAAATTGTGATTCACATGTAGTAGGTATTCCTTTTTTTTCATCATTCTAGCAAGGTCTTACATTGAAATAAAGTGTGTAAAAAAATAATGTAATGTTGCTTTTATTCACAGGGTATCAAATTTTATCATGGTGATTTCCGTAAACAAATAAATTGGACAAAAATTAACCTGAATTTGTATAAATTATTAAATGTAAGAAATTAAAAGTATGCGGTCAATTGCAATAATGCTAATAAGCATCAAAGAGAAAACCATGAAATATTCTCCTCATAAACATTTTACAACTATACAGTAGAATAAAATTAATATGTACAAACTTTAGAATATGTAACACACTTTATAGGCTGTCATTTACATACCCAAAATTATCATAGCAGCCATACAATGATATACATACCCACAAATTATCATTGCTGCCACACGATAATATACAAACCCACAAATTATCATTGCGGCCACACGATAATAAACAAACCCACAAATTATCATTGCAACCATACGATATTATACAAACCCACAAATTATCACCGAGGCCGGTCTCCGTGACGATCACAGCCGAGTATTCTTTACGATTATATACAGCAATCACGATGTCAAAGTTGGGTGTCACAAACGCCTCAAATCCACAACCAGAACTGGACATAAAGCTGTAAAATACAACCATCGATATAACATTAAAAGTTTTATGATGTTAAGTAAAATTTACAGTTTGATTTTCTGTTTTGACAATTGTTTTTGAATTTGTTCTTATTTGATTACTCCACTTAAATTGATTTACTAACACATTCACAATCTTCTGAATAATCATCATGACTGGTGACTTCCTATCCTGAACTTTGACCTTTGATTCCTAAATCTATGATCACTAATTCCAACATCCTGGCTTATGACCTTTGACATCTAGATTCATTTGGTACTTTCATGCTAACCTTTGACATTTGTCCCTATGACCTTTAACATCTTGTGATACCTCCATGCTGACCTCTTTGACATTTGACCATATGACCTTAAGCATCTTGTGATACCTCCATGCTGACCTTTGACCCTATGACCTTACCTATACAGGATCCTCCTGTAGGATGTATTGTCCTGTAGGTTGAGTGGCTTCGTGTCTACAGTACTGTCCAGACACAGCCAGGTCAGAAATGAGAATCCAGGGCCGGGCCACTTACGGAACGACGGTAGGGTTATACACTACAACAAAAAATTAACCAAATAATTAGATTATTATCTCTGTAGGTCTGTGAGTGGTGTTATTTATCTCCTGAAACACTTTCAGTATCATTTTGACAAAGTCCCTGGGTGGATGTAAAGACAGTGAAAGAAACCAATGGAGTATCGGGGATGAGTTCCAATGCATTTAGATAATAAATATAGAATTCCTTAACTGACCTAAAGAGTGAATACTTACGTCCGCTGTGTCCTGGAGGTTGAAGAAATGTAAAGCGCCTTCCTTACCCTCCCTTCGTGCCATCGTAGATATAGCATGCATCAGTCGACTACAGTACGTGTTCTACAACAACAGTTAGTCAATTGTTGATATTAGATTCCAGGCGGTTATTTATGTTACAAAGAAAATACATTCTGTTTCATAAAGTTAAATTAACTTAAAATTTACACAATCATTTCAAAACATGATATGAAGTATTCTACTGTATGGAAATGTGTAAATTGACAAAAGTCATTAGCTAGTAGGCTAACCTTCTCACTCTGTCTATTGATAGAAATTATCTCCCCGACTTTAATGGGAGTTATATCAGAGTCCAGTAAAAGTCAGAGTGGTCTCCCTTACCAGACTCTGCTTGTCATTCAGTTTAAGCTCGTAAACCAGAGTGGTCTCCCTTACCAGCTTCTACCTGTCATTCAGTTTTAGCTAGTAAACCAGGGTGGTCTCTGCTACCAGCTTTTTGTTGTCATTCATATTTAGCTAGTAAACCAGAGTGGTCTCTCTTACCTGTTTTGACTCGTCATCCAGCCTTAGTAGACCTATCAGCTGTTTTAACTCCGTAGCAGTGATAGACTGAGTTCCGAGGGATTCCAGCAGGCTGATCAGGTGACCTACAAACAATGAATGGTTGGATTAGTTCAATGTCCCATGAACATCCATGATCCTTTAAGGATGTGCCAGGTTTAGGTGGCATAGGAAAGCCAATACCCAGAGAAAAACCACCGTCCACATGAGATTCTAACTCAAATTCAGAGATGGATGGCATCGGGTAATATGTTCCGCCACTGCTGCTCTCACAGTAAATGATAACATTGGAATCATCAGAAATAAAAACCTATATGATCCATATAAATCTGATGAAATGCAAAGGAATTATAAATCATCTAGTTTTAATTATAAATTGATAATTATTTTACAATAACTGTATTTCATCATTTACCAATACTTGTCTAATAATGGTAAAATGCTGTGAAAGGTCTCAGTAGATATTTAAATTGTATCATTAACGTGAGAGGTGATTTAACCAACACACAATTTTATCGAAGTACAGATATCTAAATATCTGTCAGACAGCCTTCTGGTTGATCTGCCGTTCTCTCCCCAGTACAGATCTAGAGAAATTATTTTTATATCTTACCGACAGCCTTCTGGTTGATCTGCCGTTCTCGCCCTAATACAGTTAAGATAGCGCTGATCATTCCGTCGTTACAGCAGTTCATCTTGTTGTTATGACCTCTCCCACAGAGCATGCTTAAGCTCTCCGACAGCCAAATCTGGAGGTCATGTGACTGGATATCCGGTAACCAACACAGTAACATTATGGCTGCCTGTGTGTTGTGTACGCTGAGGACTTTGTCATTGTCAAACTCATCCTCCACTACCTGATGAATACACAATAGAGAGTTTCTGTAAGGTGTAAGTAATTCTCTCTGTGCTATAAATTAAATAACTGTCATATCATTTTTTCCAACCTTGAAGTGAAGCACCTCTCCTCTCTAATCCACACAGAAATCTCTATTTACCTGTGATTGGTCAGTTGTTTTCTCCTGAACTGCCTTCATTTTTACTAACACATAGCTGAGGGGTGGATATAACGACAGTGATAGTAACTCTGAGAATAATGAGAATTGGGAAAATATCTGTTTTAAACTAAATTAAATGCTAAAAATTCAAACTGAAATATATATGTTTTAACGTTTTGAAACACTCAAACAAGATTAAATAAAGCGTTGTTAATTAATTCAGAAGTTCACAACTGGTTATAAATATAAATTAGAAATCCTATTTTTTTGTCTCTTTATTGAATTAACTGTGAGTTGGCACTATTTTATCTTTAAGTAAATATGACTTCTTGAATTTTCAAAACAAGAATGTCTGATTAATAAAGAGTTACCAGATTTAGCACGGCTTTCAGCAGCTCTATTGATGGCTGTCCAAGACTTTTCAGAGCTTCGACAAACTTGGTGTATCCAACTCTTAGATGGAACCTCTCCTAATAAAACAAACAAATCAATGTTAACAATTACAAAGTGAATTGTGACTGATGTGTCCATGTTTCACTGGTTAATTTACCCAGTTGTTCAAAAGGTGATAAGTAAAATTTTCATTTTTTATTTGCTGCAGGCTTATGGTTACATTGTCACTAAGATCAGTAAAAATGGAGTTAGCAATGCTTCAGAATCTAATGTGATTAGTCTTAATCACTCTTTGAACAACTAGGTCCAGGCCTCCAGGCCTCCATTCCTCGATACAAACATAAGTCAAAAGCAAAATTAAGTTACAAATTTTAACATATATTAAGTTACCTAAGAAGAAAAACTGTTTAGAAATAAGTCTGCAATGTTGTTTTGAGAAATCTGGCCTGATGATTTAATTATAAATCCTCAGTTATTCTGAAAATAGGACACTCTTTCTGCTATCCAATTTCAGTAAAATCAAAAAATATTCCGAATCTGTATTGATGTTACCTTTTAGTTTCTGTCCCATCGTAATTAAGTTACAAACCTAAATCTGAACAGAAACAGAAAAGTTAGTAGTACAAACCTTGGCGTTGACAGAGCCAGACAACACAGTGCTCATCACACGAAGTACAGACATCGCAAGTCTTTGGGCCTCACAACCAGTCAACTGTAAATACAGGCATTTTACAATAATTTATTTATTATTCTACCTTAACTATGTGAGAAATATTCTGGGTTTCAGTCTCTGATATTTTATACAATCACTTAATGTAAACTTAAAAGAATTAGTTTGATTAAAAAAAAACCAAGAAGAAAGTTTACAAGAAATATGATAGTCCACTCCAACTTTTACATTGAATTTGGTTGTAATCTCCTCTGGCATTCAGGAGGAGTAGCAATTTTGATAATGAAGTATAGGTCATCCAGCTGTTTCTGGTCAGATAGTGTTTTTCTTACACAATACAGACAAACCATTGATCTATTGCATGTATGTGAATTCTTATTGACAATTACACTTAATTCGACAAGTGGTAATTCTATAATTGTAGAGCTTACCGCCGTTTTCTGCAGAAGTGACACAAAGGCATCGAATGTCCCCCCGCTCACCATGATCACCTGTAGAGCACTTTTATCCTGGCACGCCAGCATCTCGTTAATGGCACCTACAACAATACAAGGGTCGTACATAATAGGTAGAGTCAGGTAAGTATGTAAAATACAATTAAAATGAACACACTTTCAAAGAATTCATTGTTATAACATAACTGATGGATCGCCCGGTGTCCTTCAGATCGCATGACAAAGCTCTGAGACTACTTCTATTGACAGAGTCATTAGGATATCAGATTCTATAACATTTTAATGACATTCTAATAAGATGTACAGCTGTCGTGCAAAATACATTCACTGTATAAGTCCCTACCTATCATAGCAATCTGCATGCGAGTTTCACTTTCATCCTCAGGCTCCATGTCGTTCTCTAGTAACACCTGCATGTAGCCTTCCATCACCTGGGATACTTCAACCTGACGCTGTGTAAACACAAGTCATATCTTGCAAACAAGTCATATCGTGTAAACACGAAGTCATATATGGTAAACAAGTCATATCGTGTAAACACAAGTCATATCGTGTAAACAGAAGTCATATCGTGTAAACACAAGGTATATCGTGTAAACATAAGTCATATCGTGTAAACACAAGTCATATCGTGTAAACACAAGTCATATCGTGTAAACACAAGTCATATAAACACAAGTCATATTGTATATACATAAGTCATATCGTGTAAACACAAGTCATATAAACACAAGTCATATCGTGTAAACACAAGTCATAGCGATGGTAAAGAACTTACAATCTATGGTTAAGTTTGTCACAGACTAATTTTTTAGATTTTTCATTTTCTATTATATAACTTACAATTTCTTGGTCAATGTTTTTTTCTCTTTCAACATCAATTTCAGCCGAAATCAACTTTGAACATCAATCTTTTATTTTCATTTCCAAAACAACTCCCACATTAGGTTGTAAAGTATATTTATTGTAATGATATCATTACACAACCAGTGAACGTTTTTAAACGTGTGATGTTTTGATGACTAGTTATCTTTTATACCTTTGTATACTTATGCTGCCTTGTCGTTTACCTGATAAAGGTTACAGGGTACACATCATACTTTTCTCCCATTCTTGACAGGGTTATCCCGCAGTTGCTAGGGAAAAGATATCTCTGTCTTTAACTGGGGCAGGGAAAAGACAACTCACACGCGCTAGACGGTGATGTCATCAATAAATGCCGCGATCATATTTACGTACATGGACGTTATATCAACTGAATTTTCACCTTTTCTCATTAAAGTATGGGAGAAAAAGAATCAAACATGGGCCTATCAGGTGGACAGGGATATCTAAAACCTCGTGAAAGATTTTGACCATCAACACTCAGCAAGCATTGGGTTGACCAGCCAAAATCTTTCACAAGGGCTGAGATATCCCTGTCCACTTGACAGGCCCATGTAAGATTCTATTAATCTTACATAATCATCAAAACATCACACAGAAAATTTCCACTGGTTGTAAAGCAATATCATTACATAAAGAAAATAACAATTTCAATTTAGGATCCATAAGTGTACATGCCTAATTGTATAGTAAATCACATAGGATGTCGTTCAACATGAAGCAATACAATATCTCATGTGACCAACATGGCTGATCTACTTGTGCTATTTCATAATAATAGTAATATATGTAAATATTATGATATATTATATCACAATATATATTATACTGTGACCTTATTGTGACGACCAACCCTACCTGATCGGGTATAGCCCCATGTATCATGTGAACCATACAGATGATTGATTTGAGGACGACTTCCTTCAGACTCAGTAGCTCCTGACGCTGTTCGTTAGTTGGACCTTGTGTCTTGTCGTATGCCAGCATCTTAAGTAGGACGTCAAGGGTAGCGGGAGTTATCACTTTTAACGCATTTGTCTGTAAAAATAAATTTTTGACTTGACATACCATATTATTATATGGCTGTGTGTTTTGCTCGCTCTTTATTGGCTGAAACTATACTTGGCACCACAATACAACATGATATCCATCAGCAAATTCTGTACTATGCATTGTGACGTCATCCCAGGTTGATATAAGATTCCAAATCCCCCCAGGTCATACCCAAATATAGAAATATTGCATTGTGACGTCATGTAAAATGACGTCACAATCACTTCACAGGTTGATATAAGATTCCAATGGGTCCATGTCGTACCCAGATATAGTGTTAAGAGAATTTCAGTGTCGTCAAATATCTATTGTGACATCATCATTCAGCGAGATGTCAGGGCGAGTAGCAGGTTAACTGGAATCAATATGACCCTGCCAATATTTGTGTCCAATTTTTCAAATAAAAAGTAAAATGTACTACATGGCGTTTTCGCTATTTCATTGATATTATCAGCCTTCATTTTTCTCTTTGAAATTATTCAACAGGACTATTGAGTATTGGGGAGAGGGGCTACACAATATCATGAAGAGGAAATACATGTACATATATACATGTAGTCAAATGATTTACATCATGTAAATGCCTTATAATAAAACAGATATCGACCTGTTTTCAGGTTGATACGGTGATTTATCAACCCTCAAAAATGAATCAATTCCTCGAGTGGATAAATCACCGTATCCATCTGAAAACAGGTCGATATTTGTATACTATCAGTGCAAATATTACATTCAAGAGAAAGAGGCCCAGAGGTCCTGTATCACAAACCTGGATTATTTATCATCTCATAAATTAAGGCTGCAGGTTGACATTAGGAATGTGATTGATCCTATAAGCAAAAGGAGAAATCTCTTGACTAATATGAGGAACCCTTTTCTTAGTGTTTAAAAAGTTCATTCCATGATGTTTCAGATCGGATCCGATACAATCTGATCTGAAGTATTTACTTATTTCTCGTAAGTATTATTCAACCAGAGAAAATTCTATGAGAAGAGGAAGAATCACATCCCTGTCAGGTTGTGTATTACATTAGATTGAGCATCTAAGGAACGTATTACTGTAGATCCAAGTTATTGGTTTGTCCATTGTCTAAGGAAGGTATATGATTTCAAAATAACAGCTGAGACTGGTCCTAGTAATAATAACAGAAACCTACCTGATCCCCACACATGATCGCCCCAAACATGTGCAGCTGTCGAAGTTTAAGGTCGGTCGTAAAATTTCCTCGTTCGCAACAATCTGCAACATTTTAGACAATCTAAATAAGTATATATCAAACCAGAATTTACCTCACAGTACCCAAAGTGGATCCAGGTGTAAAATACCTCTATTTTATTTATATAGCTGATACAGCTATAAAATGGATAGTCTTTCTAGATGATTGAGGATTGTTTGATGTTTATTGACATTGGAGAAGTTCTCCATAGATCACAACAGTACGACTGGAGTTTATCTTACCATAGAAGTAAGGGACCACCTTTACATGGACTGAAGTATATCTTACCATAGAAGTAAGGGACCACCTCCATATGGACTGAAGTATATTTTACCATAGCAGTAAGGGACCACATCCACATGGACAGAAGTATATCTTACCATAGAAGTAAGGGACCACCTCCACATGGACAGAAGTATATCTTACCATAGAAGTAAGGGACCACCTCCACATGGACAGAAGCATATCTTACCATAGAAGTAAGGGACCACCTCCACATGGAGAGAGGCAGGTCTACACTTGATTCTGCTCCTGTCCACCGTCCATCTACAGCAGAAAACACAAAGTAGAACTTAGTCTTCTGTATATTACAGAGTTATCTGCCCTTGTGTTATCTGCCCTTGTGGCTAGGTACAGATTGTTACCAGTTGTGTCATGTTCTTATGACTATAACATCATATTTCTTTGAGAAAATGTTGTAATTTCTGCTCACAAAGTCATATGACACCACAATCAATACCTGCCATCTAGGGAGATAACTGTGAAATATTGTGATATGCAAAGGTGGAAAAGAAACATGGATTTGTATGGGTTTTTTTAATTTTTGTTTTGTGACCTGTGTGTCCTTTTATAAGCCAGTGTCTCATTGGTTTTGGAGTAGAAGGAATTGTCAGTAACTGACAATTGCCTTACGTGGATTAAGAATTTATAACACAGAATATGTAGTTTCATGATAAAAATTATACTCTGTATATCTAAGGGGAAATATGAAACCTTATAATATATACTCAAGGACTTATCAATATTAGATTGTAATGAGAATAACAATGGAATAATAAATTAATACTTTGTCTTTCTTGTTTGATTTGATTGATCATTTAACATCCTATTAACAGCAAGGATAATTTAAGGATGTGCCAGGTTTATCGGTGGAGAAAATTAAGCCAGTCTGACAATACCTAGAGAAAAACCCAGACTGTAGCAACTACCCCCTCCAGGATATGAGCTTGCGACCCATGGGTGGAGGGCTTGTGGTAATTAAATTAAACCACTCGGTGACCACAACCTCCGTGTCATTTTGAAAGACTTTATGACAGCAGGTAATTAATAAGTAAGATGAAGTTTTACAAATAATAATTAGGTGTACAGGTGACCTACTCTCGTATCCGGCGACGCCATACAAAGTAGGGATCATAAAGGCACTCGAAGAAGTGTACAGTAAGTTTTACAAAGGTAGACAACTCCTCTTTTTCCTCTGTAGACAATTCTGACAACATCTGTAAGAAAACAACAAGTTTATTTGAAATTACCTTCAGGCAAGGACAGCAAATATGGGTGGTTTTTTTAAGATCAGCACATATATACAGCTATCTAAAGATGCTCTACCGCCAACAAAGCATAAATGATATTCTTCAGTTGAACAATAGTTGGTGTTTGATCGTGTATATATATGTCTAATTCACACAAAAAACAATATAAAATAATTTATTTCGCCTTTGGTGCATGCGCAATCAGTACTTCCTTCCATATAGGATATATAGTGACACAGAATTTTTTCGGGATGCAATTAATTATTTGTCATATTTTAACTTGAAGTAAAATTAAAAGCTCAAACTTTTCAATGGTGGTAATGGTGTAAAGTAAGTTACTTTTGTAACTGAAGAAAAATACTGAATCATCTGCTCCTGTTTTTGATGGTGAAAAAATACCATTTGTCAGCGGTGGAGCATCTTTAAATGATATAATGGAATTACACATGAAAGCACATGAAAAATTAATCAAAAATTCAAATCAGTACTAATTTTGCAATCTCTCCATCTCGCCCATGGCAATACTAGATGTCATCTCCACTAGTATTCATCTCACCCATAGCAATACTAAATGTTATCGCCACTAGTTTCATTTAACTACATATCTCACCTCTACTGAATCCTTCCAAAGCTAAGACAGATATCAAACAAGAAATTTTGTAAATCTTTCATTCCAAGAGCAACAAAGCTCTTTTTAAAACAATATTAGTTAATGTAGAAATTTTGCAAAATTGTAAAATCAAGAATTCACAAAAAACAAGAGGCCTAACGGTCACCAGAGTTCGGATATTGAATGAAACAAAGACACTATATATATGTATATAGGCCCTTAAAGTAGATCAGTGATTTTATAACTTTGACTTTTTAATCCTATGAAGTGTATCTGCTTCCATCAAACCTGTGATATCAGATCAAGATTTTTTGAAATTTTTGTCATTTTGACACTGTTTGGCCCCGTCCCTCTGGTCCCCAAGGGGGTCAGCGAGGACCGATATGAATGTTAAAATGTTATATGCTAAGAAAATTGAGCAGATAATGTTCATAAATGTGTTTTTCCTATATAAACTAAAGTAAACTTGACCCCCTCCCCAGGAGGTAAAGAGAGACTCTAGGGTCATATAATTCATAATATTTATAAAACAACTTAAGACCTTTCCATCCATAAAGAGTATTTTATTCTACCATTTCCAGAATTTTTGAAGATTTTTGAAGTTTTAGCCTATTTGACCCCTTTTGGCCCCGCTCTCCTGCCCCCAGGGGGTTGGCCGGGACCAATATGAATATGATGTTAAAATGTTATCTGGATCAGACTTATAATTCTAACCAAGTTTGACTCATTTCCAATGAAAATTGAGCAAAAAATTTTCATAAATATGTTTTCCCAATATAAACTATAGTAAACTTGACCCCCTCCCCAGGGGGAAACATGAGACCCCAGGGTCATATAATTCACAATTTTTGTAAAGGACTTTAAGACCTTTCTATCTGTGAAGAGTATTTGATTCTGCCACACTGTGAGTGGAGAAGAAGATTTTTGAAATTTTAGTCAATTTTACCCCTTTTGGCCCTTCCCACAGCCCCCTGGGAGGTGGGAACCATATAATTTACTTTTTGATTGGCCTTATGCCTTAGAAGGTTCGTGCAAATTTTCATTGAAATTGCTTCAGCAGTTTTGGAGAAGAAGTCAAAAATGTAAATTGTTTAAGGACATACAACGGACGACAACAGACAAAAGGCGATTAGAATAAGTCACCTGAGATTTAGTCTCTAAAAATTACCTTAATCTTTTTTAGAAAAGGAAATAGGAGGATTACATTTCAAACATACAGTTCAAAAATCATGAAAATTTTTTATAATGATAATATTCTGTACCTGTTCAATAATGGTCATGCCAATGTTGACGAGGTATTTCACAAAGCCACAAGAAGCTACCATAGGCACATTGTCACAGTTTCTGAAATAGACACACAACTCTTTATAATATTGTGGTTATAGACTCCTAACATACACTTAACCATACATGTGTATAAGATGAATTTCATTATCCGAAATCTGGAGGCCCATGGTAAATCTCAGAGATGTTTATTTGATTATTGGAGTTTTTTAACTTCTTCATTAACTATTTTGTGTATTTAATGTAAATTAACGGCCAAATTACTAATTCATTTAAATCAACTTTAAGCTATATGAGATGGGAAGGGTAACAGTTTACTGTAACAGTTCTCGACAAGACCTATTCTGTATTTGCATATTACAAAGTTATCTGCCCTTGCGAACATAATGTCATACTTTTAAGAGAAAACAGCGCAAGTTTCACTTACAAAATAATGATGTCACAACAGATACCTATCTGAAAGGGAGGTAACTCTGTAATGTGCAAAGACAGAATAATGTGTAAATTCTAAATCCAACCTAGTGGCCTGGAGTGAGTAGATATTCCTCAGTCCTAAACTAAAATCCTGTTGAGACTAGAATTACTACCAACATATAACTATAAGGCACTGTAGTATAGACTTGGCTAGTCCTATGTGTGACTTATTACCTGTGTTTAACTATAAGACACTGTAGTATAGACTTGGCTAGTCCTATGTGTGACTTATTACCTGTGTATAACTATCAGGCACTGTAGTATATATAGACTTGGCTAGTCCTATGTGTGACTTATTACCTGTATATAACTATCAGGCACTGTAGTATATATAGACTTGGCTAGTCCTATGTGTGACTTATTACCTGTATATAACTATCAGGCACTGTAGTATATATAGACTTGGCTAGTCCTGTGTGTGACTTATTACCTGTATAACTATAAGGCACTGTAGTATACACTTGGCTAGTCCTGTGTGTGACTTATTACCTGTATATAACTATCAGGCACTGTAGTATATAGACTTGGCTAGTCCTGTATGTGACTTATTACCTGTATATAACTATAAGGCACTGTACTATAGACTTGGCTAGTCCTGTGTGTGACTTATTACCTGTATATAACTATAAGGCACTGTACTATAGACTTGGCTAGTCCTGTGTGTGACTTATTACCTGTATATAACTATCAGGCACTGTAGTATATAGACTTGGCTAGTCCTGTGTGTGACTTATTACCTGTATATAACTATCAGGCACTGTAGTATATAGACTTGGCTAGTCCTGTGTGTGACTTATTACCTGTATATAACTATCAGGCACTGTAGTATATAGACTTGGCTAGTCCTATGTGTGACTTATTACCTGTATATAACTATAAGGCACTGTACTATAGACTTGGCTAGTCCTGTGTGTGACTTATTACCTGTATATAACTATCAGGCACTGTAGTATATAGACTTGGCTAGTCCTATGTGTGACTTATTACCTGTATATAACTATCAGGCACTGTAGTATATAGACTTGGCTAGTCCTATGTGTGACTTATTACCTGTGTATAACTATAAGGCACTGTAGTATATAGACTTGGCTAGTCCTATGTGTGACTTATTACCTGTGTATAACTATAAGGCACTGTAGTATATAGACTTGGCTAGTCCTATGTGTGACTTATTACCTGTATATAACTATCAGGCACTGTAGTATAGACTTGGCTAGTCCTATGTGTGACTTATTACCTGTGTATAACTATAAGGCACTGTAGTATAGACTTGACTAGTCCTATGTGTGACTTATTACCTGTGTATAACTATAAGGCACTGTAGTATAGACTTGACTAGTCCTGTGTGTGTGACTTATTACCTGTATATAACTATCAGGCACTGTAGTATATAGACTTGGCTAGTCCTATGTGTGACTTATTACCTGTGTATAACTATCAGGCACTGTAGTATATAGACTTGGCTAGTCCTATGTGTGACTTATTACCTGTGTATAACTATCAGGCACTGTATTATATAGACTTGGCTAGTCCTATGTGTGACTTATTACCTGTGTATAACTATAAGGCACTGTAGTATATAGACTTGGCTAGTCCTATGTGTGACTTATTACCTGTGTATAACTATCAGGCACTGTAGTATATAGACTTGGCTAGTCCTATGTGTGACTTATTACCTGTATATAACTATCAGGCACTGTAGTATATAGACTTGGCTAGTCCTATGTGTGACTTATTACCTGTGTATAACTATAAGGCACTGTAGTATATAGACTTGGCTAGTCCTATGTGTGACTTATTACCTGTATATAACTATCAGGCACTGTAGTATAGACTTGGCTAGTCCTATGTGTGACTTATTACCTGTGTATAACTATAAGGCACTGTAGTATAGACTTGACTAGTCCTATGTGTGACTTATTACCTGTGTATAACTATAAGGCACTGTAGTATAGACTTGACTAGTCCTGTGTGTGACTTATTACCTGTATATAACTATCAGGCACTGTAGTATATAGACTTGGCTAGTCCTATGTGTGACTTATTACCTGTGTATAACTATCAGGCACTGTAGTATATAGACTTGGCTAGTCCTATGTGTGACTTATTACCTGTGTATAACTATCAGGCACTGTAGTATATAGACTTGGCTAGTCCTATGTGTGACTTATTACCTGTGTATAACTATAAGGCACTGTAGTATAGACTTGGCTAGTCCTATGTGTGACTTATTACCTGTGTATAACTATCAGGCACTGTAGTATATAGACTTGGCTAGTCCTATGTGTGACTTATTACCTGTATATAACTATAAGCCACTGTAGTATAGACTTGGCTAGTCCTATGTGTGACTTATTACCTGTGTATAACTATAAGACACTGTAGTATAGACTTGGCTAGTCCTATGTGTGACTTATTACCTGTGTATAAATATAGCACTGTAGTATAGACGTATCTGTGACTTATTACCTGTGTATAACTATAAGCCACTGTAGTATAGACTTGGCTAGTTCTATGTGTGACTTATTACCTGTGTATAACTATAAGACACTGTAGTATAGACTTGGCTAGTCCTGTGTGTGACGTATTACCTGTATATAACTATAAGACACTGTAGTATAGACTTGGCTAGTCCTATGTGTGACTTATTACCTGTATATAACTATAAGGCACTGTAGTATATATAGACTTGGCTAGTCCTGTGTGTGACTTATTACCTGTATTTATCCTGCAACTGTCCCACATACTGACCGATAACTACTGCCGGATAAACTTGTGCTTTATCCGTCAATACGATATGCTTTATCCGTCAATACGATCACGTGAATTTGTTCCATATCTGACGGCACTTTTTCTAACTTGACCCAGAACTTGAACCTTCCGGTGAATGAAACGTCATTCAGTCCCGCTAAAACGTGACGTCACATTCACCAAAATGACGTCATTTTTACGATATCGAAAATCTCGTATGGCGGTGCCGTCTTTTTCTTGTCTCATGACAAAGGTATGTATTGTTAAGTAATTCTTTAATGGGTATTTATTGTTATTTGAGTATTTTCATTTCCTTTCAGTGATATATCACACTGAATAGAATTACGGTGACTGTTTGTGAATGCGCTTATTTATTTCTCACGGCAGTAAAAAGGAGTGCACGCTCATTCGGTTAAGTGAATGAATCTTTACCTCCGCATCAAAGAATCGTCTCGCTTCGAGCGAAACAAAGTATGGAACTGTCAATTTGATTTCGTTTTGAATGCCTTAATGGTTGCAGGATAAACAGAATACACGGTTAGTATCTTACAATACAAGGTTTATTTTGGTGCTCGACACGGAAAGCCGAGATGACTCGGCAAAGCCTCGTCATCTCGGCTTTCCTAAGTCTCGCACCAAAATAAACCTTGTATTGTAAGATACTAACCGTGTATTCTCTATATAACTATCAGGCACTGTAGTATATATAGACTTGGCTAGTCCTATGTGTGACTTATTACCTGTATATAACTATCAGGCACTGTAGTATATATAGACTTGGCTAGTCCTATGTGTGACTTATTACCTGTATATAACTATCAGGCACTGTAGTATATATAGACTTGGCTAGTCCTGTGTGTGACTTATTACCTGTATATAACTATCAGGCACTGTAGTATATAGACTTGGCTAGTCCTGTGTGTGACTTATTACCTGTATATAACTATAAGCCACTGTAGTATAGACTTGACTAGT
Organism: Argopecten irradians; assembly: GCF_041381155.1. NCBI lineage: Eukaryota > Metazoa > Mollusca > Bivalvia > Pectinida > Pectinidae > Argopecten > Argopecten irradians. Next base: position 22,688,843 of record NC_091149.1, on the reverse strand, counting down.
CCAGTGTGTGACTTATTACCTGTATATAACTATAAGCCACTGTAGTATAGACTTGGCTAGTCCTATGTGTGACTTATTACCTGTATATAACTATAAGACACTGTAGTATAGACTTGGCTAGTCTTGTGTGTGACTTATTACCTGTGTATAACTATAAGACACTGTAGTATATATAGACTTGGCTAGTCCTGTGTGTGACTTATTACCTGTATATAACTATAAGACACTGTAGTATAGACTTGGCTAGTCCTGTGTGTGACTTATTACCTGTATATAACTATAAGACACTGTAGTATAAACTTGGCTAGTCCTGTGTGTGACTTATTACCTGTATATAATTATCAGGCACTGTAGTATATATAGACTTGGCTAGTCCTATGTGTGACTTATTACCTGTATATAACTATCAGGCACTGTAGTATATATAGACTTGGCTAGTCCTGTGTGTGACTTATTACCTGTATATAACTATAAGGCACTGTAGTATAGACTTGGCTAGTCCTATGTGTAACTTATTACCTGTATATAACTATCAGGCACTGTAGTATATATAGACTTGGCTAGTCCTATGTGTGACTTATTACCTGTATATAACTATCAGGCACTGTAGTATATATAGACTTGGCTAGTCCTATGTGTGACTTATTACCTGTATATAACTATCAGGCACTGTAGTATATATAGACTTGGCTAGTCCTGTGTGTGACTTATTACCTGTATATAACTATAAGGCACTGTAGTATAGACTTGGCTAGTCCTATGTGTAACTTATTACCTGTATATAACTATCAGGCACTGTAGTATAGACTTGGCTAGTTCTATGTGTGACTTATTACCTGTATATAACTATAAGCCACTGTAGTATAGACTTGGCTAGTCCTATGTGTGACTTATTACCTGTGTATAACTATCAGGCACTGTAGTATATATAGACTTGGCTAGTCTTGTGTGTGACTTATTACCTGCATATAACTATAAGGCACTGTACTATAGACTTGGCTAGTCTTGTTTGTGACTTATTACCTGCATATAACTATAAGGCACTGTAGTATAGACTTGGCTAGTTCTAAATGTGACGAATCTTTCTGTTGTACGTAGGCGTCACATGCCTGGGACAAGTGGTTCCTGAACACCTGTAGGATACCATCCGGTAATCTGGTCATGTGTGGCCCTTCATCAGAAAACCTGGTCAAAACAGACAACACAGTTACCTACAACTAAATACTGGAAAACCTGCCATCAATATTAGCTTTTTCCCTATTTCTCTTCAAAAGTTCTGTGCTCAAAATTATTGAAACAAGAGATCCCAGAGGGATCTTGGCGTCCACCAAAGAATGATCTAAGTCTGACAATAGAAAGAGGGATCTGTTCTCTGCTTTTCAAACTTTTACTACATATTACTACATATGAAATTTGAGAAAGATTCTTTCAGTACTTTTTGAGATATATAACACTAACAAACTTCAATAATCAAAATCAAAGATGGCTACCTGTCGGCCATCTTGTTGACCGATTGGTCCCAATATGCAACATGCAGGTCCTAGGAGAACCTACATATAACATTTGAGACAGATCGCTTCAGTACTTTCTGAGAAATATAGCGGTAACAAACTTCAATTATCAAAATTCAAAATGGTGGCCTGTCGGCCATCTTGTTGACCGATCGGACCCAAAATGTAATATGCATAACTAGGGACCTAAGGGAACCTGCACATGAAATTTGACACATATTTCTTCAGTACTTTCTGAGAAATAGCGGTAACAAACTTCAACTATCAAAATCCAAGATGGCGGCCATCTTGTTGACTGATCGGTCCCAAAATGAAATATGCACAACTAGGGCCCTAGGGGAACCTACATGTGAAATTTGAGAGAGATCCCTTCAGTGCTTTCTGAGAAATAGCGGTAACAAACTTTAACTATCAAAATCCAAGATGGCGGCCTGGCGGCCATCTTGTTAATGAATCGGTCCTAAAATGTAATATGCACAACTAGGGCCCTAGAGGAACCTACATGTGAAATTTGAGAGAGATCCCTTCAGTACTTTCTGAGAAATAGCGGTAACAACTTTAACTATCAAAATCCAAGATGGCGGCCTGGCGGCCATCTTGTTAACCGATCTGTCCTAAATTGCATTATGCACAACTACGGCCCTAGGGGAACCTACATATGAAATTTGAGAAAGATCTCTTCAACCCTTTCCGAGAAATAGCGGTAACAAGAAATGTTAACGGACGGAAGGACGGAAGGAAGGACGGACGGACGGAAGGACGGACCACGGACAAAAAGCGATTTGAATAGCCCACCATCTGATGATGAATCTTATCTAAAAAGTTAATTCTAGACACCAGTTTCTAAAACACATCAGTGTGGCCCCTCAAACATATCAGTGTGGCCCCTAAAACACATCAATCAGTGTGACCCCATAAAACACATCAGTGTGGCCCCTAAAACACATCAGTGTGGCCCCTGAAATGCTCAGTGTGGCCCCTAAAATACTCAGTGTGGCCCCTAAAACATATCAGTGTGACCCCATAAAACACATCAATGTGGCCCCTAAAACACATCAGTGTGGCCCCTAAAACACATCAGTGTGGCCCCTAAAACACATCAGTGTGGCCCCTAAAACACATCAGTGTGGCCCCTAAAACACATCAGCGTGGCCCCTAAAACATATCAGTGTGGCCCCTAAAATACTCAGTGTGGCCCCTAAAACACATCAGCGTGGCCCCTTAAACACATCAGTGTGGCCCCTTAAACACATCAGTGTGGCCCCTAAAACACATCAGTGTGGCCCCTAAAACACATCAGCGTGGCCCCTAAAACATATCAGTGTGGCCCCTAAAATACTCAGTGTGGCCCCTAAAACACATCAGCATGGCCCCTAAAACACATCAGTGTGGCCCCTTAATAACATCAGTGTGGCCCCTAAAACACATCAGTGTGGCCCCTAAAACAAATCAGTGTGGCCTCTAATATACATCAGTGTGGCCCCTATAACATATCACTGTGGCCCCTAAAACACATCAGTGTGGCCCCTATAACATATCAGTGTGCCCCAGAAAACACATCAGTGTGGCCCTCAAACACATCAGTGCGACCCCTAAAACACGTCAGTGTGGCCCCTAAAACACATCAGTGTGGCCCCTAAAACACATCAGTGTGGCCCCTAAAACACATCAGTGTGGCCCCTAAAACACATCAGTGTGGCCCCTAAAACACATCAGTGTGGCCCCTTAAACATATCAGTGTGGCCCCTAAAACACATCAGTGTGGCCCCTAAAACACACCAGTGTGGCCCCTAAAACACATCAGTGTGGCCCCTAAAACACACCAGTGTGGCCCCTTAAACACATCAGTGTGGCCCCTAAAACACACCAGTGTGGTCCCTTAAACACACCAGTGTGGCCCCTAAAACACACCAGTGTGGCCCCTAAAACACATCAGTGTGGCCCCTAAAACACATCAGTGTGGCCCCTAAAACACATCAGTGTGGCCCCTTAAATAACATCAGTGTGGCCCCTAAAACACATCAGTGTGGCCCCTAAAACACATCAGTGTGGCCCCTAAAACACATCAGTGTGGCCCCTAAAATAACATCAGTGTGGCCCCTAAAACACATCAGTGTGGCCCCTAAAACAAATCAGTGTGGCCTCTAATATATATCAGTGTGGCCCCTATAACATATCACTGTGGCCCCTAAAACACATCAGTATGATCCCTAAAACACATCAGTGTGGCCCCTAAAACACATCAGTGTGGCCCCTAAAACACATCAGTGTGCATGGCCCCATTTCTGTCTTTTCATATGAAAAGGTTATCTGCCCCTATAGAGAGGTATTGATAGAGACGTCATTTGTTTGTCAGAGAAAACAAAAAGAGTTTTGCTAACTATTGACTAAAACTAGTTCTAGTGATGTCTCAATTGATACCTTCCTGCACAAGAGATAACTCTGTAAAATACAAAAACAAAAAACTTTATACATTATACAACAGTACGATAGTAGGGCTATATATAAAGATAATAATACTTACACTTCGTTGAGGTGGTCAAAATCATAATCAATCAAGTTCTTATATGATTTGATGAAAATTGCCAGAAACTCTTTCAGCGTTTGGACGTCATTCTGAAAGAGACAATTTCTTAATCATTGGTTAATTACATGAAACAACTTAAAGGATCTGAAAATATCAATCAAAGTGATTGAAAGATTATTCATTAGACCCTGATAAAATTTGGTCACAGAACCCTGGTATAAAGGGGAGTTGAGTAAACTATATAGGGTTCTGCAATGTTAATGGGCCGGTATATTACTAATTAAAAAGTCTTATTAGCCTGAGCGAGGGGTATTAGTCGGCCACTCTGGCGACAGTTCTAGTTGAACTCCTGTTAGGGGAAATTTCATGAATTTATGCACTATACTTTTTAAGTAATATTTTGGAAAAGGAAAGTACTTGTTCTATAACAATAACACACAAACACACATACACCAAATTAAAACTAAAAAAAAATCAAAATCTTCTATTTTTTTTCATTTAATACATGTGTACATTAAAAAGCAACAACCAAAATATTTAAAATTTCAGTGGTTATTTAGTTAATTATATTTTATTTAGGTTTAAAGGGATGACAAAATGCATTTTTATTATTCTAATTGCATGGAATCATTTGATCATATCATGCTGCTATCATTCACATTTTTATGAATGTACAATACATCTATACCTTATATGAATTACCTTCCAAGAAAAAAATTACACAATATATTTACAATAACCAGCAAAGATTTATTATTTAAAATACTTATTGGATGCTGACGGGCAATGATTTTTTATTTGAATACATCAAAAATTTAAGTATTTTCCAATCAATTTTATCTGTTTTTCACCTGTTGCCTGATCAGAAAGAAAACCACCTGTTACAAATATCAATATACTGACTCATCTTCGTCTGGGTTTATTGACTTTATACACTACTGTAAACTTGTATCATTTTGATGACAGCTATATGATAGAGTACATAGTATGTGTGTCACTATAAAATCAGGGGCGATGAATTGGAATTGATAAAGACTATAAATAGCCATTACATGGTCTAGAAACAGATCTAGACAATTAATATATACCCAATTTTTACCTACAAAATTAAAACATTTTCTCTTTTATCTTTAGACCATTAAATAAAATTCCTTAAGTTTGTTTGGTTTTTTTTTAAAATTAGACAACAGAACTACAGTGTATGTTAATTACATGTAGCTCGCCCTCATCCTGACACCAGATTTTCACAAACAGATGCAGAAACAGTGAAAAATACACATGATTCCTGTCGTGTGCCCTGACCAGGAATCAAAAAGTCTCCAGTGTGAAAACAACAGTCATAAAATGACAGAGCCAAAGAAGCATCCTCCATCAGCTGAGTGACAAAAATCGTATTGTACTATTGAACACTACCTAAAACTTAAAACCACGCCGACCAGCTCCATTTACAGGTGTATACCTAGTGTAGTCATCTGTCATGCCTAAGACTGGTGTCAGGTTTATGATATTATAAAACCTAATTGTTCATCAAGGTTTCAATTAAAACTTTTTACTGAAATATTTTAATTTCCTTAACCAAGAAACATAGGACCACCCTATAAATACACAAGAGAAGATCATATATGTAATAATAAGGAAGAAATGAGTTTACTCATCATGCTAACATCTTTGTAAGTAAAATGATATTTTATGAGATTTTGTAACAGCATAATGTAATGTATTCCCGAAGATCATTCGAGACCGGAAATGCCAATAAAGATGCTAACATTCTTATCCTGAATGTTTTTGACGAACTTTACTAAGTTTTTAGATTCCATATTTATGCGAAGAAATTGAGCCACAAGTCTTTATCTACACTAAACCAAGCAGAGATAAATCAATTCTATATAAATAGTAGCTTATTCATCATCTTAATATTCAATGTGGTCCTTTAGGAGGTGTGGTTTTGATGCAGATGCTGAAAACAATTTGACCTGTCAATATTTTTATTAGTCCGGTCGCGCGGAAGATTTACATTTGACTTACCTTGGCAGAATAAATCATCCATAGCTGGAAGAGATTTTCCGACGTCGGTAACTCTTCCATCACTGCACCGAGATGTGCTGTAATTTAAAACAAATTTCAAGTGTCAAGTCATTTTCTTTCCAAATTTGTGCTCACAGGTAAAGATGACGGCCATGACGGTAGGTCTATTTCTATCCAACTGTTACAAATGATTTGATTGGTTGTCCGACTCCTCTCTCATAAGGCGCATATTCTGATTGGTTTCCCGATAACATTCTAAAAATAGTTCACGGCCACAGCTGGGGATTCCCTTCCGTCTTTATTTTCCCGCGAAATTTCAAACGTAGTCGAATCGGGAACCAAATCAGACTGGAGTTCGATAGTTATAGTTAATAAATTTATAATCATACAAGCCTTAAAATGGCCAATTGATTTGTAAAATAATGGAATTTAATTGATTATCAATTAAAAAAAAACATGCATTAAAAATGTTTCATAGATCTATCTCTATTTTTCATGTGTGCCCACTCCATGAAGATATGTTTCTGATCTTATCATAGTAGAAAATAGATTTCTGAATTGTTTAACATGTTTTATTTGGATAATCCGTTGAGATATTTGTAGAGCTCCTCACGGTATATTGGAAATCCCTGTAAACCAACAAAGATTTATACATCCTTGTACACGTAGTAGGTCTACCATGTAGTACGATTGATAAGTTCAAATTATATAATTCCATTAAAATGCTAGTTATCTTAACTTCAAATTAGTTTTAATTTTAGACCTTATATTCCAATGCAACCAAGTCTTCAAAATTGCATTATTTCTTTTTTAGAATAGTAATATTATGCTAGATAACTTTTACTGTGCTAGATTGCAAAATAAGCAGAGACATACATTGCAGTAGATAATCTAATTATTTTACTATCTAAATCTCTGTTATATGAAATCTTCCATTTGTTTGGTGTTGTAACCTCATTTTAGGTCATCGATATACATACTCACAGTGATACTAGATCTTCTTAATTAATACGTGGTTACTTTTATTAAGAAACCATCATTTTTTTAGGAAACGTAATAGGCTGTTACCGTAATACCACAAAATCTCTTATTTATTCAATAAGGACGAATACTGACAGGGTTGTGATGTTATCTGCGTATTGAAGACACCAGTTGATATTATTTAATTCGATCATGCTATTATTAAATGGAAATGGCATTACCATAACAAAGATCGATGTAATCATCTTGGAATAAATTAATAAAATAGTAAAAAAAGGGCAAAATAAGTGGTAAAGGTTTGGCGGCCATTCTAATTACCTTCTGCTGTATGTACTTTGCTGCCCTAGAATTATTTTAAGTCGCTGGTCGAAATTGTACCATTAGATACAGGCCCACAGGAATGTATCGAAGTATATATAGTTCTCTCAAAACTGATGTGTGTCCTTGCAACACGGTTCCATGCAAGCATGTTTTTTTCTCTGTACTTTATGAATGTATCTAAATAAACATGTTAAGTTAACTTATTGTTTTAACACACTTTTCTATTTTCTTTAAGTAACATTGTTAACTTAAAAAAATTCTTTGGGAATACGCATGTATTTGCCATCCTCGATACTCCAGGTGTAGAGATCGTAAGTGATCGGAACCCCTGGAGTATTGAGGATGCCATTTGCAGACTCAGCTATATCTTTAAGAAAGTGAAAAAGTTCACTAAATATAGCCAAGAAGACGAATGTCTTCATAAGAAGACAACAGAAGCACACCAACTTTTCCTTTTTCATAAAACTAACATATTTAGTTCTATTTTCAATACATATCATTGTCACAGTGCATACACAAAGAAACATCTCCAATGTAAAGTTCATGTGTGTCAGTTCAAGTGCATCTACTTAAAAGAACTTCTGGCTTCGAAGATAGTCTGACATTAAATAAAATTTCATCAGTTTAGAGATACAGGCCTTAATATCTGCAATTACAGTAATTCCATTGAATAATCTTTTCAGTTTTATTTAAGAGATTTTGTTATAATGACTAATGTCAAAATGTCAAAGGAATATAGTTATAAAGGGGACGGTTGTTATGAAGACATAACCAGTAAGGTCATAGGAGGACAGTTGTTATGGAGACATAACCAGTCAGGGCCATAGGAGGACAGTTGTTATGGAGACATAACCAGTCAGGGCCATAGGAGGACAGTTGTTATGGAGACATAACCAGCCAGGGTCATAGGAGGACAGTTGTTATGGAGACATAACCAGTCAGGGCCATAGGAGGACAGTTGTTATGGAGACATAACCAGCCAGGGTCAAAGGAGGACAGTTGTTATGGAGACATAACCAGTTAGGGTCATGGGGGACGATTGTTATGGAGACATAACCAGTCAGTGCCATAGGAGGACGGTTGTTATGGAGACGTGACCAGTCAGGGTCATAGGAGGACAGATGTTATGGAGACATAACCAGTCAGGGTCATAGAAGGACAGTTGTTATGGAGACATAACCAGTCAGGGTCATGGGGGACGATTGTTATGGAGACGTGACCAGTCAGGGTCAAAGGAGGACGGTTGTTATGGAGACATAACCAGTCAGGGTCATAGGAGGACAGATGTTATGGAGACATAACCAGTCAGGGTCATAGGAGGACAGATGTTATGGAGACGTGACCAGTCAGGGTCATAGGGGGATGGTTGTTATGGAGACATAACCAGTCAGAGTCAAAGGAGGACAGTTGTTATGGAGACATAACCAGTTAGGGTCATGGGGGACGATTGTTATGGAGACATAACCAGTCAGTGCCATAGGAGGACGGTTGTTATGGAGACGTGACCAGTCAGGGTCATAGGAGGACAGATGTTATGGAGACATAACCAGTCAGGGTCATAGAGGGACGGTTGTTATGGAGACATAACCAGTCAGGGTCATGGGGGACGATTGTTATGGAGACGTGACCAGTCAGGGTCAAAGGAGGACGGTTGTTATGGAGACATAACCAGTCAGGGTCATAGGAGGACAGATGTTATGGAGACATAACCAGTCAGGGTCATAGGAGGACAGATGTTATGGAGACGTGACCAGTCAGGGTCATAGGGGGATGGTTGTTATGGAGACATAACCAGTCAGAGTCATAGGAGGACAGTTCTTATGGGAATCTTTTCAGTTTTATTTAAGAGATTTTGTTATAATGACTAATGTCAAAATGTCAAAGGAATATAGTTATATAGGGGACGGTTGTTATGAAGACATAATCAGTAAGGTCATAGGAGGACAGTTGTTATGGAGACATAACTAGTCAGGGCCATAGGAGGACAGTTGTTATGGAGACATAACCAGTCAGGGCCATAGGAGGACAGTTGTTATGGAGACATAACCAGCCAGGGTCAAAGGAGGACAGTTGTTATAGAGACATAACCAGTTAGGGTCATGGGGGACGATTGTTATGAAGACATAACCAGTCAGTGCCATAGGAGGACGGTTGTTATGGAGACGTGACCAGTCAGGGTCATAGGAGGACAGTTGTTATGGAGACATAACCAGCCAGGGTCAAAGGAGGACAGTTGTTATGGAGACATAACCAGTTAGGGTCATGGGGGACGATTGTTATGGAGACATAACCAGTCAGTGCCATAGGAGGACGGTTGTTAGGAGACGTGACCAGTCAGGGTCATAGGAGGACAGATGTTATGGAGACATAACCAGTCAGGGTCATAGAGGGACGGTTGTTATGGAGACATAACCAGTCAGGGTCATGGGGGACGATTGTTATGGAGACGTGACCAGTCAGGGTCAAAGGAGGACGGTTGTTATGGAGACATAACCAGTCAGGGTCATGGGGGACGATTGTTATGGAGACGTGACCAGTCAGGGTCAAAGGAGGACGGTTGTTATGGAGACATAACCAGTCAGGGTCATAGGAGGACAGATGTTATGGAGGCATAACCAGTCAGGGTCATAGGAGGACAGATGTTATGGAGACGTGACCAGTCAGGGTCATAGGGGGATTGTTGTTATGGAGACATAACCAGTCAGAGTCATAGGAGGACAGTTCTTATGGGGAAAAAAAATTGTGTTTTCAAGATGGCGGCTGTGGTGGCCATCTTGGATTTTGGATCGACCTGAATAATAACAACGCTTGTTTTAGACCATGTCAAGTTCATTTCTTGTAAGTTTCAACTAAAAATCTCTGGTAGAACTTGAGATGAAGTTCATAATGCGTTTTCAAGATGGCGACTGTGGCCATCTTTGATTTAGGATCAGCCCGAAAAATAATAACACTAGGTTGGGACCATGTCGAGATCATTTCATGCAAGTTTCAGCTAAATCACACAGGTAGAACTTGAGAAAAAGTTCAAAATGCGAAAGGTTAATGTACAGCGCAAGGCGTGTATGGTTGATGACAACGGATGAAACATGATGACTATAGGTCGATCATCCAGACCCTTTGGGTCAGATGACCAAATGAAAGGCCATTTTGCGTTTCCGTTTATACCGTTTGACTGGTTGGATGTACATGTAGTTGTTAGTTTATAAATTAATCACAGATCTGGTGATTTTATATTTTTTTCAGATGAGCCCTTGCAATTTCCTACATGTAATAGGCCTGTGTCAAAATCAGGTCAGTCAGGATTTACAAATAATCAGGAGTGAAATAATTACTTTTAAAAATGGTGCAACTAGCCAAACCATATACACAAAAACAGTCATATATTGTTCTTTTGTAGGAATACAACCAAAACCAATTAAAGTAAAGTACTTTATTTTTATTTTTATAAGGTATGTATATTGACAACCGTTTAACAGTAAAATTAAATGTGAACACATACACAAAACAGTATACTAGTAACTTTTTTAAAACCAGATGTCACTGTGAGCAGTATATTTGGTCGCTACAGCCAGGTTTCTGGATTATACAGGTTTACTATACAGTTCTGACAGAATTGAACTGGGCTGATTATCAGCGACCAGATAGCTGAATTGGTAGTGTTCAGATTGTGTTTAAAACCTTATAAACACTTAAAGATATGTAATTGATAAATAAAAGTTGTGTCTAACAAATACTATATATCTGATTAAGCCCGCACTGGTAATATAGGTGCTAATTGTACTTATATAAATATGAATACATTCCTCCATTTATCCCTGCCAGGCACTTTTACATGGATTCCAAGTACAGGACCAGTCTGGCATCTCATTCTGAAGAGAACAAAATTAAAAAGTGAATGTTTCATATAAAATACTAAAAGACACCAGTAACTATGAATATTGAAAAACAGATATATCTTTTGTTGTAATTGGTGAGAAGTCCAGTAGCCAATAAAGGACATATATACAAAATGTTGCTAAACACTAGGACTTGTAGGATCATAACCCAGAGCCTGGCCAGGGTTTGTATGTGTGTAGTATGCACTTAAAAATATATGGAAAAAGTGCCTATTATTTAAGCAAAAAATTTGGTAGTCAGAAAAGCTAATTGTCGTAATATTCACCCCTGGAATATGCCATAGCAAAACTGAAGGCTCTAAGTGACAGGTAGTTAGGTCCTTTGTAGTAAGTCAAAAGAATCCACTAACATAAACGTTGTTCTCTGTAAATCTTCCCAGGTACACTGTAGGCCTAGCTGTGATAGGTCAGGGGGTTTTTCACCTGAAATGCTTCAGTTGTGCTATGACATAGTCCAGGGGTGGATATAATGAGAGTGGGATATCCAGGATGAAGTACGGTATAGTTTCTAATATTCGCAGGGATTTTTATTTCGTTAGATTCGCAGATTCCACCAAATTCAAGAAATTTGATACCTTGCAAAATTTTTCAAAAGTTATGGATTTACATGGCACACCTATCAAGTAAACGACCCAGGAGTTTCAATTTTGTTTGTTTGATTAATTAACGTCCTATTAACAGCTAAAACAGCATTTAAGGACGGCCTCCCATGTATGTGGTGTGTTGTGTGTATGTTGTGAGAGGTGCTTGTTTTGGGAGACTGCGGTATATTTATGTTGTGTCTTCTTGTATAATGGAACTGTTGCCCTTTTTATAGTGCTATATCACGGAAGCATGCTGCCGAAGACACCAAGCAACACACCCCACCTGGTCACATTATACTGACAACAGGAGAACCAGTCGTCCCACTCCCTGTGTGCTGAGCGCTAAGCAGGAGCAGAAACTATCACTTTTATAGACTTTGGTGTGTCTCGGCCAGGGGACAGAACCCAGAGCCTTTCTCACAGGGGCCAACGCTCAACTCAAGGCCAAAAGTGAGGCGGTGCTAAGGGAGGCATTAGGAAAGATAAAGTCAGTTAGGAAGAAGAGAAAAGATAAGATCCTAAATTTAGTCGCTTTTTACGATCATGCAATAGGGGCAGCAGGTACGATTCTTACGCCCTACCTGCAGGGCCAAGGAGTTTCAAACTCCTGTGTATAAGTTCCTAACAGTGAATCATGAAATCTTACACACTCGAAATGTATACAGTAAACGTGACACAAAAAACAAAACCTGCTGTGTATTTGTCCATCACTGTACGTACCAAAGTTTTGAGATCATCCTTGTCCAGACTCCAGGAAAACACTTCAGTGTTCTGTTCTATCCGACTCGGATCTGACGACTTAGGTATCGTTATAAAGCCTTGCTCCACTGACCATCGGATCAAAATCTGGGCCGGTGATTTGTTGTGTCTGTAATAATAAGTTTTCTTTTTTAAATTCTGATATGATCTCACCATGATATAGATCTCCTTATTTCAAAACATATCAAAATTTACATTTATTCTGAATAAAATATTAAGTAAATCTTACATGTGTAAAACAACCACTTATTTTAAAGTTTACATTCTTTACTATTATTTTTCCATATACATGTACATGTACATACATGTTACATACATGTGAATACATGTAATTAGGCCTACAATTACACATTACTGTTACATTTTGAACTTGTCTGGATGACTGGGACAAAAGCCTAAAAAATATCTATAAAGGCAGCCTGTCTATAGTGATGTTTTTCTCTCTCCCGTTTAGCGGTTATTATAGATTAGATAAGTTTGCTTGGATAATGTAAAATATCAACGTAAATTATCTTAAACAATACTATTAACAATATCAAAGAGTTTTTCTGACCAAGTGAAAGTTTTCTTTTTTTTTGTTCCGCTTGGTTACTACTTTTGAAGAGAAAAAAAAATACTATTCAAATTAAACAAATAAAAATGACAGAAGTAGCTGACCAGCAATCTGATTAAAATACAGATCCTTATTATCACTACGTTTGATAAGAGGATCTGAGAAAATCCCTTTGGGGGTCATGTCCAGGTGACCTTTGGAAAAGGCCAATCAAATTGCTACTTGCAAAATTTTGACAGAGAATTTCAGGGACGAAATAGTTTGAAAAAACTGTCAGAATTATTTTGGTTTACGTAGTTATCTCACCCAAAGAGCACAATAAAGCTAGTTGTTTATGTATACTGGGACGAAATATCGTTTTCAATGGATGTGACAAGGTGTTGAAAATGTATCTTATATGAAGACCACGTGGTATAAAGGTCATCTGAACGTGACCCCCTATGGGATATTGTCAGATCCTTTATATAACGGAGTGGTTATAAAGATCTGTATTTTAATCAGATTGAGCTGACCAGTGGATCGATATTGACTTTCGTGTTATGGGATAAACACAATAACACGAAAGCCCTGATGGTTTACAACATTAATATCATGCTCTCTATCCAGAATTAACTCAACCACCCCTGTAGACAGAGTCGAACTCTTCTGATTCAAAAGATGGAACAGTTCATCATGAATTTTTAGGGATGGATGAGTCAAAAGTATGAAATCTCCAATAAAGGATCATTTAACACTTTAACACCTTTTTGCAATTTCCACCAAAGTTTTGTCCTGGAGTTTCTTCCCCTTAGTTAAGGGTGAGTAACCCATGACTGTGATTCCGTTTTGTCTGCAGTAGTTGACGATCTCAGTCTTCTGTTGCCAGGGGTGAAGTTCAATTTGATTCACAGATGGGGTCGGAAGTCCCGCCTCCCTCAACCCTTCTAGATGGTGAACTCCGAAGTTAGACACGCCCACAGACCTGTATCACATCCAGACAATTAGGTCTACATTGTATAAGTATGATACACTGCCACTCATTACACATTTAATTTAGTGAAAGGTGACTACAGATACAATATTATTACTCTTTAAATCTATACCATATCTGCAAATTACAGGAATATGTGTTTTTGTGATTAGGTATAGATCATGACATGTGAAAAGAAAAGGAGTTGTATTAGTCACGAAATAATGACGTCACAATCAATACCTACCAGCAAGGGAAAATAACTCTGTAATCATCTTCGATATTCCGAAGTTAAACTACCACTGTTGGTATATCCACCCTGGCCTATGTCACAGAAACGTGAAGGCTCTATGTATAACAGATGAGATAGGTAGTTTGGTCCTTTGATATACATAAAAAATAATGGTATACTATATATTTATGGATTTCAAACAGGTCTTCACTATCCACAATTATTCAAAAGGATTTACTGTGATTGGTTGGTTTTTTTCTCATAAAATGCTTTCAGTATCACTATAAATTAGTCCAGTGGTGACTAAAACGACAGTGATAATAACCCATGGAATATCAAGGATGCTAAAACGACAGTGATAATAACCCATGGAATATCAAGGATGCTAAAAATACAGTGATAAATTGATAATAACCCATGGAATATCAAGGATGCTAAAACGACAGTGATAATAACGACAAATCTACATACCTGACAAGTCCTTCCTGTTTGAGTTCCAGCATGGCTTTGTAAGTCTCCACGCATTTACCACTGGATGGGGAATGTATCAGATATAGGTCAACATAGCCTATATCTAACCTACAACACACAGTGTATCAGATATAGGTCAACATAGCCTATATATAATCTACAACACACAGTGTATCGGATATAGGTCAACATAACCTATATCTAACCTACAACACACAGTGTATCAGATACAGGTCAACATAGCCTATATCTAACCTACAACACACAGTGTATCAGATATAGGTCAACATAACCTAAATCTAACCTACAACACACAGTGTATCAGATATAGGTCAACATAGCCTATATATAATCTACAACACACAGTGTATCGGATATAGGTCAACATAACCTATATCTAACCTACAACACACAGTGTATCAGATACAGGTCAACATAGCCTATATCTAACCTACAACACACAGTGTATCAGATATAGGTCAACATAGCCTATATATAATCTACAACACACAGTGTATCGGATATAGGTCAACATAACCTATATCTAACCTACAACACACAGTGTATCAGATACAGGTCAAAATAGCCTATATCTAACCTACAACACACAGTGTATCAGATATAGGTCAACATAACCTAAATCTAACCTACAACACACAGTGTATCATATATAGGTCAACATAGCCTATATCTAACCTACAACACACAGTGTATCATATATAGGTCAACATAGCCTATATCTAACCTACAATACACAGTGTATCAGATATAGGTCAACATAGCCTATATCTAACCTACAACACACAGTGTATCAGATACAGGTCAACATAGCCTATATCTAACTTACAACACACAGTGTATCATATATAGGTCAACATAACCTAAATCTAACCTACATAACACAGTGTATCATATATAGGTCAACATAGCCTATATCTAACCTACAACACACAGTGAATCAGATACAGGTCAACATAGCCTATATCTAACCTACAACACACAGTGTATCATATATAGGTCAACATAGCCTATATCTAACCTAAGACACACAGTGTATCAGATATTGGGCTACATAGCCTATATCTAAACTAAGACACACAGTGTATCAGATATTGGGCTACATAGCCTATATCGTACCTACAACACACAGGTACATGTATCAGATATAGGTCAATATAGCCTATATCTAACCTAAGACACACAGTGTATCAGATATTGGGCTACATAGCCTATATCTTACCTACAACACACAGGTACATGTATCAGATATAGGTCAATATAGCCTTTATTTAACCTACTGTAGAAGAACAGGGAAAATACACATTCCTATTGGGTGCCCAGACCAGGAATCGAATCCAGGTCTCCGACGTGGAAATCAATGGCTCTACCGACTGAGCCAAAGAGGCATGCACCGTCAGATGAGTGACAGAGACCGTATTTAACACTATGTACAAACCACACCGACCTGCTCCTTTTACACTACTCCCGTTTTTTTCTTGAGATTTCCTAAATCTTAACCAGAGACTCTTAAACCACCTTCCATGGGTTATTTAGTTGGGCGTCAAAGTAGAAGAACAGGGAAAATATACATTCCTGTCGAATACCCCGACAAGGAATCGAACCCAATCTCCGACATGGAAATCTACGGCTCTACCGACTGAGCCAAAGAATGTCTTCACGCACTTTCTCCCCCATGAGAATTTTGAAAAGTTGGCAAGTATGAAGAAGCATGCTCTGTCAGTTGAGTGACAGAGATCATATTTAACACTACGTAAAAACCACACCGACCTGCTCCTTTTCCACAACAACAACAAGAGGCACAAGGGACTAAACGGTCATCTGACTACCTTGGCAATAATCACATAGGAAATTTTTTAGATATAGTGACATTGTAGCATACATGTACTTCGATTTGGGATCAACCACAGATGTAACAACACTTTGACGGGACCATGTCAGGATCATTTCAAGCAAGTTTCAGCCAAATAGTACCGGTAAAACTTGAGAAGAAGTTCAAAATGTGTTTTCAAGATGGTAGCTATGACAGCCATCTTGAATTTTGGATCAACATGAAAAATAACAACACTTTGTCGGGACCATGTCAGGATCATTGCATGCAAGTTTCAGCTAATTCACACAAGTAGAACTTCAAAGTTCAAATGTGAAAAGTTAATGCACGACAGCCAGTGGACGGCGCACAGTGGACGACAACAGATGAAACATGATGACTAAAGGTCATCCTGACCCTTCGGGAGGAGAGTAACTCTGATACATCTGTCTGTATTGTATTTGAGTGAAATGAAGGGGAGTAAGTCTGCTGCTTATTATTTTTACTTACATGTTGATGCTTTTGTTGAAGATTTTCTTGCATCGATCGTAGCCATTTTCCCAGAGTTTTGTGACAACAAACACATCCTCTCTCTTAACAGCACCGCTCTTTATTCCTCTCCCTACGTCTGCCTCATTACTGAAAATTACATATACATAGATTATTCAGCAAGTGTTCATTTCATATGAGAATTAATGAAATGAGACTTCCAAGTTTTTTTTTTTGCAAGCCTTAGCGAGCAAAAATTAAAACTTTGAGACAAGTTTCATAAAATCTCAAATGAAAATAACACAAATTTAAGATAATTATCACATAACTACGGCATACATTTCGAAGAATCTCACTTGTGATGATCTAGCAGTGATGCCATTTAGTGATGCTGTCCTTGAAATTCTGACATTGCATAATCTTTCCTAATGTCATTTAATTGTTTCTGTCATGACATCACAATGAATTCCCAGCCAATGAAATTCGCTCCAGGTGATATTACACTAGTGACATATGTCAAAATATTACACAGGAGAAAATTACTAGACATCTTTTGTAGAAAAACAGTCGAGAATTTATATTATAACAAGAGGCCCAGAGGGCCAGTATCGCTCACCTGGTTTGTAATGGCAAGTAATGTTCTGAATACAGGTTCATTGTTTCTTTTCTGAAAGAATTTGAATATTTACCTCTAATTCCCCCATTGGGCCCATCCCTCCTACCCCCAGAGGGTCAGAGCCAAAATCTATACAAGTTCTGTTCCCCTTCCCCCAAGGATGTTTGTGGCCAAATTTGGTCACAATCCATGCAGAACTCTAGGACATTTAGCCATTTATAGAGCCCCGTCCCTCCTGCCCCCAGGGGGTCAGAGCCAAAATTTATACTAGTTCTGTTCCCCTTCCCCCAAGGGATGTTTATGGCGAAATTTGGTTAAAATCCATGCAGAACTCTAGGACAAGTAGTGATTTATAGGATTTGCCTCTATTTCCCCTATTGGGCCCTGCCCCTCCTGCCCCTGGGGGGGTCACAGAGCCAAAATTTATACAAGTTCTGTTCCTCTTCACCCAAGAATGTTTGTGGGCAAATTTGGTTACAATCCATGCAGAACTCTATGACTAGTAGCGATTTAAAGGAAATGTTGACGGACGGACGACAGATGTCGCGCCATGACTTAAGCTCACTGGCCCTTTGGATAAGGTGAGCTAAAAACTGGCAAGACGCTATTGTATCTTCTAAAAGACTACAGACATACAATTCAATTCACTACACTCATGGTCCTAACCCGCTGTGACTACTGAGTCTAGATTAACCGAAATATACATGGAAGCTTGCCGAACTGGTAAAATTATCATATCGTCATGAGAAAAACATGATGACATTTTAAATATGTAAGAAAGAAATTGCTAATATAACGGTTCATTTTCCAGTCCAGTGTCTGGCAATATTCAAAAGTCGCGATACATTATTAATTTATTAGAGTTTTTAGTAAACGTATTAGACGTATCGGATTACGTAAAATTCGACCATTTAACAGACGAAAGACAATGCAATTTTATACTTGGAAGTTCAAAAGACATATTCTTGGACCAAGAAAAGTGGGCTTTATAATGATGGTAAATATTGCTGATCTGGTGCCTGCAATGATTGCAGAGATGAACACTCTTCTATGATTGTGTATATACTTTGTTGTTTTGATTTGATGTAAACAAAAGATATGATTGATGTAAATCTCTAACCAGAGGAAATAAAGAAATCTATCTATCTAGCTAGCCAGCTATGTGGCATTTTAGTTCCCAAACCAGGCCCCAATTTCATGCAAAAATCCAGACATTTCTTCACTTAAAATTTTGAATAGGAAAGCAATACAAAAGTTTACTATAGGGAAAAAACTCAAGTTAAGAAAACTTCCTTAACTATGGGAAATTTTAAGATTAAAAATTAATCACTAAATATATATAAGCCAAGAGATTTAAGAATGTTTGTGAAACTTCATATATTTTATGCAGGCTCAGAGATAAAAAATTCATTGTTGAATGAAGGTATCAAAAAACCCTATACAATGTACTAGCAATTACTCTTACGCAGAGACAAGTAACATTACCCATAGAATTCCGCTGTGTCCAGTAGTTTGTATCCCTTCGACAAAGCATGAGTGACTGCCCCCGCTCGGCCTGTCCGCCTTGTCCAGACTCTGACAAGTACAGCCCAAGACCAAATAAGGGCATGGTGACTCCATCATTTAACTTGACCGTGCTGGTCAAACCTGTAGCTATACTAGCCATGGCTTTCTTCATATATAACCGTATAGTAAAAGTTCAGACTGAAAACAACGTAGAAGATAGCTAAAAGGTTAAAACATACATAAAAGTTTGTACTTTTATACATGTATAAATATTCAAATCATTTCACAGTTAGAGGCTGAGAGCATTACATTATGTAGACCAAAAAAAAAATTTGTTAGGGTTACCCGACTGACCCTAATTTTTTACCCCCGACCCTAATTTTTTTCTCCCACTTTTCTTCGAAAAAAATTTAAAAGTCAGGATTTCGATCTCAGACTAAGGTTTCAGCCATTGCTTCAGAGTGAGAGACACTATTCTGACCTACCAACCCTATCTTTTTTGCAAATGTAACCCTAAACAAACATTGTTTTTTTGGCCTTATGTGTGAGTATGCATATAATAATGTACAAGTGTATCATGACTGCCTGTCATTGAGTCATGAGGGGAAGCTATTTACTTGAGATGTTGTTATTCAATCAGAGCTAGAATTGCAACAGGCAAGAATTATTTAGAGCTTTGCCCAAGTCAATTTCAGAAATAAAATCATAAGATTTTGACAACATTAAAGAATGGATCTAAAATGTGTCAATGAGTATATGATGAACTCTGGCCAGCCTAGATCTTTCCTAAAATATCAATATTAGACTCTCAACCATCTTCTCTTGGTTAACTTAAAGGGACAATTCAGTCTAAGAGATCATTAAAATCTGTACATATATCGGAAAAAAACCCAGTTCTAATGGAAATTAGATCAGTCGGTTTTACTGTGATATGCCAGAAAAGCCCATGGTGATGGAACGCTTGTGAAATGTTCAAACTCGCTCGCTGTCCGCCATTACACATTGTGGTCAAACATATTGTATGCCGAACCCTGTCCCTTGCTCGTAGAGTAAAGCAGCTTATGTCTAGAACTGCTCAAATCGCTCTGACAGTAGTGTGTTTACCTTATTAGGTGAATGGTCTTGCCTAAAAAATCATTTTATCACCTCTTCAGTGGTTATGTAGTTCATTTGTTTAGCGTTCTTGACTTTGGCTCGGGTATGGGTACAGCGTACATATTGTACCTGCTTAATCATACTGATCAACGATTTGTTATTACAACGGTATCAATTAAAAACTAAACAATGACATGAAATTTGTCAATATTTTATGTTATATGTTTCATAAGAAATATAAAACTATGCATTTATGCCAATTTTACTTTGTGGTTATGTAAAAGAATTAGCCTGAGTAAATTGTCCCTTTAATGTAGATGGGTGCAAATGTTGAAAAGCAGAAAAAATACACTTGTCGAGTGCCTTGACCAAGATTATTATCCATTGTGCAAATATACGACTCTACTGACTCTCCATACCAAATACATTTAGTACATATGTACTGAACTGGTATATATAGATCCTAAATTATGTATGCACACACACAAATGTAATTTTTGTAACCAAATGCCTAAAAAAATGTATCAGTCATGTCTAGTAAAATCTTAAGATGCTCCACCGCTGACAATTGGTATTTTTTTACTATCAAAAACAGGAGCAGACGATTTAGTATTTTTCTTCAGTTACAAAAGTTGCTTAATTCACACCATTACCAGCATTGAAAAGTTTGAGCTTCAAGTTAAAAATATGAAATATACTGGTAATTAATTGCATCCTGAAAAAAAAATTGTGGCACTATATCCTATATGGAATGAAGTACTGACTCACGTGCATGCCCCAAAGACAAAATAAATTATCTTATACTATTTTTTGTGTTAATTAGACATATATATACATGATTAAACATCAATCATTGTTTTAATGATGAATGTCATTATTATGCTCTGTTGGCAGTGGAGCATCTTTAAATATGAACTTGATCCATATTGAGAACAATTGCACTTTATTAGAACAAAAAAAGGTCTGTTTAGGGTTACATTGGCAAAAAAATACCAGTAGGGTCGGTAGGCCAGTCACTTTTTCAGTTAGAACGAATAATCATACCCTGCCTCCACTCCATTCCCCGCACGAGGACCATCTGTCTGAAATCTTCAGCCCGTTGTTCAGAGCAACGTCATCACAGCTGTTTTTCAGTCTGTGACGTTAACATTTTTCGCTGCTAGTCATTTGGACTAGTAAAAAAAAAAAAAAAAATCACTAGTCCGACTATTTAATCACTAGTCTAAATGAAATATGCTGAGTTTGTTTTAGCACTTCAGTTATGATCAGTTTAAAATTTTTACCAAAATTAAACCCTAAACAGACATATTTTTTGGCCTTAAGTTTATGCAAAATATTGTCTAGATCTACATAAGGACGTAGGACCCCATTCGGGCTCAGTGCCATCTTCCAGATATCCCTGGACTCCGGCAAATTACCAACAGACTTTCTTAAGGCAAACATCACTAGCGTCTACAAGAAGGGAGATAAACACCTGGCTGAACCTGTATGAAAATTTCAGGCGGATGACGCCTGTCATTATGGCGTCAGTGGGGTGGAAACCGCTTGTAAATTGAAAATTCCAGGCGGTATTGAGCAGGAGGCGTCATGTAGCCAAAATTCCTGCTCAGTGCTACCTACTCATTGGAGCGTCATTTTTCATGTGATGGGCGTCATATTCAAGGAAAAAGCGTCATTTCCTGGAAGGAGGCGTCATTTTTAATGTGAAGCGGGCGTCATATTTCAGAAGAAGACGTCATATTCAAGATGAAGGCTGAATTTTCTTGTATGAGGCGTCATTTTTATGTGATGGGCGTCATATTCAAGGAATAGGCGGAATTTTCTAGGAGGAGACAGCATTTTTTTATAATGTAAGAAGGGACAGAGGCGTCATATTTCTTTGTAGTTTTTCTAAACTTGTTGAGAGGGCATTTAACTTCTCAGTGAGCTTCTAAAATATGAAGTATTTTTGAACTTGGACTTGGATGACTGATCTACTTTAAGTGACTGGTATCATTTTAGAAAGATTAATCATTTCAAACTCACCAAAACCTTTCTTCAACAAGTTTTTCATGCAACAGACACAATAATAAAATGTTAAAGGCGAAATTAGTAAACATATCACTTGAGAATTGCAAGGTATCAAGTGTAATGTAAAAGATCTTATTCTCAGAAATATTAAACCAAGCAACATAATGAAATTGCATAAACCTCAATTTTAATTGACACTATGGAATATCAAGATTTATATATGAATTTACATGTATTACTGGGGTTGACTAACAACATCTAATCTAAAGTTCAAGTTTGTTGGGAAACTTACAGATATATACATTATGTCTTTCCCTCTATTTGATCCAACCAGAGAAATAAACATAATATGCAATCAGAGATTTAGATAATCTAATTCTCTGTAAACTCTTAATTCCATAAAGTGTTATACATGAACAGTATATAGCTATGCCCAGCATGTAGAAATGTCTACAGCTAGGTCAAGACTAAGGAGTGCTATGCACAGTACATTTATCATGAGTCAGCACGAACAGTCCAGTCTCAGCAACCCAGGGGTCAACATGCCCTTAGCTAGGGGAACCAATGGGTTTTTAGGGATTAAATCTATGGTTTATTGGTTATAGGGCCGGATATGTTTTTCCCTAGTGTAACACTATCTAATGCACCACATTTAAATGATATTGATTGTCAAATATCAGCAAAGAATGATGCATAAAATAAAACTATTTCTAAAAGCATTGGCCTGGTTTCCCTGTCGGGCACCCCACGCCCACACTCCCTTCCCTGACCCATGCCACTGAACTGTTAGAAATCTCACAAAGAGTTGGTTTTACAAAACTGGTAACTGCTACACACCTTTACTTGGATTATATATCTGTATTATTTTTCTACCAAATCTGTGAAGTGCTGGATTTTTACAGGAATATATTACCCATATAATGACAAAAATGTTTGTCT
This sequence comes from Argopecten irradians, assembly GCF_041381155.1. Classification (NCBI taxonomy): domain Eukaryota; kingdom Metazoa; phylum Mollusca; class Bivalvia; order Pectinida; family Pectinidae; genus Argopecten; species Argopecten irradians. The sequence goes on along the minus strand of NC_091149.1, from coordinate 22,665,551 downwards.
GTATTTTCTTGGAAGAAGATGCTAGCTAATCTTTCTGTGGTGGGGGAAAGAAGCAAGAAGCTAAAGCTTGTTGGGAAATTTGAAAAGGGAGATCAAGCCAGTTGAAATCCCATGGAAAAAACAGGAAATAAGGGAAAATATACCATATGACATTATTGTGCTTGTTTTTGGTAAGTAAAATGTTAATTTTTATTTGTTTTCCAAAAATATTTTTAACAGTCCTAAAGAAAACGTTTAGAAAGAAAATTTAAACCAATTGGTCAAAGTTACGAAAATACAATGTATGTTCACATGTATAATCAGATACATCCCACTGTTGAACTACTCAAGGAATTTGTTCATTATACTGAAGAAACCCACTAAAAAAATACAGAAAATGGTGCCTTGAATCTTTCAGAATCTCTAAATAATGCCTGGATTTCTAAAATGATTGACACCTGGAATGACGTCAGCAGTCCCACAATGACGCCCGGAATAAAACAAAAAATGACGCCTGGAATGGAGGAAAATGACGCCTCAGTCACAAAATGACGCCTGGAATTTAACGAAAAATGACGCCTGGAATAGAGGAAAATGACGCCTCAGTTGCAAAATGACGCCCAGAATTTAACGAAAAAATTACGCCTGGAATTGACAAAATGACGCCTCAGCTGAAAATGACGCCCGGAATCTAATGAAAAATGACGTCTGGAATGGAGAAAAAAATGACGCCTCATTCTAACACTGACGCCTGGAATCTAACGAAAAATGACGCCTGGAATGACAAAATGACTTCTCAATGACGCCGGGTTTCCGTGTCATATCCGCCTCATAGTATAGAAATAGTATAAGGGAGGCGTAAAATTAGTCCACCTGGAATTCAGTAAAAACTGACGTCTCGTTGACGCCAGATTTTACAGGTGGAACTTTTCATACAGGAAAACTACAGACCCATATCCTTTACCTGCGTCTCATGCAAAATCTTGAACACATCATCTGCCGCCATCTCATGTACCACCTAGAGAACAATAACATACTTACCAACCTCAATCACGGCTCTTCAGGAGCGTGGTAATTCATGTTAATCACAACTCATCGTCACACCATCGAAGACCTACTGCACTCACATACGCTGATAATAATATGCAAACAGAACTGTGCCATCCTTGATTTTTTCCAAAGCGTTCGACACCGTTCCACACAAGAAACTGCTAAACAAACTGACATCTTATGGAATAGATGGGCCAATTCCACTTAATGGCTACCCCCACTTTCTAACTGCAAGATCTATGCAAGTAGTCCTTGAAGGAGTCCAAACCAATCAGTGTCTGTGGACCTCAGGGTCCCCCCTTAGGGTTACGCGTACTAGGACCAATATTGTTTCTATGTCATATCAACGACCTCCCTGATTGTGTCCTCAATTCACAACCCGCCTTGTTGCAGACAAACTGCGCCTACATTTATAGTGAAGATAAGAGATCGCAACACCGAACCATGGTACATCCTACAAGACCTTAAAAACACCTTAAAACTGGGCCAACACATGGTGTAAGAAGTTTTAAAACGCTAAGAAATTAGCTACAGTCCTAGAAGTATATAACAAAAGACCGACCCACATGCGTTACACAACTTGGAACAATACCATCCCTTCAATCCGGTGCGCATCAAATCCCGACTATAGGTTATACCATCTCTGTTGGAGGACAGGTCTATGAAAATGGCATCAACCAACATATAGACAACATATCCAAAAGATTCTAATACTCCACCCTCCGCTTCTTAAGAAGTAACCTACAGCCGCACTGTCCACAATCTATTAGGGATGTATGGCGCATATGTTGGATTAGTAAGACCAATATTAGAGTACGGATCAATAGTATGGGACCCATATGCATATTACCACAACGACATCAATACCCTAGAGCGTATACAGCACCGTGCAGCAAGATTCATCACAGGAGACTATAGATCCAACAACACAGGCTGTGTAACAACAATGCTGAACAATCTGGACCTACCACCATTAGAGGTCAGACGTCGACACAACAGACTCGTATATCTATACAGGGTCGTGGAGGGGTTAGTGCCAGCTATAACTCCATCAGATTACCTTCTACCAAAAAAACAGGGAAGACATAAATTACTGCTAAGAACCTATGTGACTTTAATTCCATCAACATCGTTCAAAGATCAATATGTAACAACGACAGAGGCTTCAGAGTTAAATCGCCAAAGACTGACCAATACAAGAACTTATTCTTCACTAGAACTATACTAGATTGGAACTAGTCCGCTAAACCTGCCTATATTATTTAGGCTTTTTTTTTAATTTTTTTTTTTTTTTTTTTTTGCCTAATATATAGTCAGCTCGCGGTACCTCTTAAAAATGTGAAATCGTAGGCCAGATTTGGCCTACGCTACGTCAGTGGTATATTTCTAATATATCGTCCATGCAATGCCGGGAAAACATACACATACCTATATATTGGGATCTTATGTACTCCACTGCCCCCATGTTACATCCCATTTATGAAATTAAACAACTCTGCACAATGAAATACTTCCGAGACCCTTCTATTTCACAGATTTGTAATGGCCGCCGTATACACATTTAGTAGAGCAAACGGCAGCCAATCAACTTCGCTTCCGGTTTTATTTTTAAAAAACCACGTGTAGTTGAAAGATAAACAAAATGCTAGCCAGTTAGAGTTTTTATAGTGAAATTATAGTCGACATACACGACATGTTGTCAAATATTCAAATTGAACACGACTATTGCTGGTACCGCATCACTTTCGCGATATTCACGTTGCATATACATGTAGCATATACACAGTTGAATTTTGTTTATCTTTCAACTACACGTGGTTTTTTAAAAATAAAACCGGAAGCGAAGTTGATTGGCTGCCGTTTGCTCTACTAAATGTGTATACGGCGGCCATTACAAATCTGTGAAATAGAAGGGTCTCGGAAGTATTTCATTGTGCAGAGTTGTTTAATTTCATAAATGGGATGTAACATGGGGGCAGTGGAGTACATAAGATCCCAATATATAGGTATGTGTATGTTTTCCCGGCATTGCATGGACGATATATTAGAAATATACCACTGACGTAGCGTAGGCCAAATCTGGCCTACGATTTCACATTTTTAAGAGGTACCGCGAGCTGACTATATATTAGGCAAAAAAAAAAAAAAAATTAAAAAAAAAAGCCTAATAATATAGGCAGGTTTAGCGGACTAGATTGGAACCACCTGGAAAATAGTGTAGTTCATTGCAGCGGGCCGGGAGGCTGAGTATCGAGGCATTCAGATCAGCACTCTAAACGCGCTACTAACCACCTCCTGCGCTCTCTCTCACCCGCCGCAAAATTACCAGTCTTGGGATATAGCGGCGTAACAGATACAGATACAGGATCACCAAAACAACATTTTTTCTTTCTATAGCAAATTTTGCCACTGATCTTTCACATATCGTGTTTTTATCAAGCATAATAAAGTCGATTACTATTTTAAAATTTTGTTTAAATATACCGGAAGTGTATGGTTATGACTTCATGCAAGTTCATTTTTCAGGTAAAATGTGCATGTGGTAAAAAGAGCATTATTTCTAATCCGTGATCCGAATGGGGTCCTGATCCAAGTTTTAACTTCTACTTTCACTTTCAATCTCGTCGTCACAACATGCGCTTATAAGCTATTAAGCTTACCTTTACTACTGCGCCTGCGTACCATAGTTCAAGGACAATTTGCACCTACTAGTTCACATTATGTTTACATATTACATAATCTTACCTTAATTAAATCATCCGGATAAACTGAACTTTGTGTTACTGTCGGCAGGCCGGAAACCGTCGATCTGGCCAGAGTTATCGTTCATAGTTCAGAAACGTAGTTACTTCCCTTGTTTCTAAATTTCGATGTTGTTGTTGTTGTTTTTTCTTTTCTTTTTCGTATTTGAGACTCAAAAAAGATAATCACACATGTGAATTGAAGGTAAAATCATGACCGACAAACTTTCGGTAAGTAAAATAAACCAAGGACGTTGGGCGACGCGTGACCATTACCACCATTGAAAAGTTTCAATTTTAGGCCTAGGTTACTTCAAGTTAAAAATATAAAATATGATTCGATAAGAATCTAAATCTCTGAATAAACTAAATAATAGGCCATGATGGCTGACTTTAACTACCCTAAAATAAACTGGGAAACGTGGAACAAGATGAGTGACAGCACAGAATCTCCGAAGTATAGATTTCTAATTGTTTAACAGTTACATGACAACTTCTTATGGCAAAAATCACTAGACCTATATCCCCTTTCAGGTAGATAGCAATGTGTGGTAATGTCAATATATCACCACCAATGATGAACTCATTAACCTTTCAGGTAGATAGCAATGTGTGGTAATGTCAATATATCACCACCAATGATGAACTCATTATCCTTTCAGGTAGATAGCAATGTGTGGTAATGTCAATATATCACCACCAATGATGAACTCATTAACCTTTCAGGTAGATAGCAATGTGTGGTAATGTCAATATATCACCACCAATGATGAACTCATTATCCTTTCAGGTAGATAGCAATGTGTGGTAATGTCAATGTATCACCACCAATGATGAACTCATGATCTTATCAGGTAGATAGCAATGTGTGGTAATGTCAATATATCACCACCAATGATGAACTCATTAACCTTTCAGGTAGATAGCAATGTGTGGTAATGTCAATATATCACCACCAATGATGAACTCATTATCCTTTCAGGTAGATAGCAATGTGTGGTAATGTCAATATATCACCACCAATGATGAACTCATGATCTTATCAGGTAGATAGCAAATCAATGTGTGGTAATGTCAATATATCACCACCAATGATGAACTCATTAACCTTTCAGGTAGATAGCAATGTGTGGTAATGTCAATATATCACCACCAATGATGAACTCATTATCCTTTCAGGTAGATAGCAATGTGTGGTAATGTCAATATATCACCACCAATGATGAACTCATTATCCTTTCAGGTTGATAGCAATGTGTGGTAATGTCAATATATCACCACTAATGATGAACTCATTATCCTTCCAGGTAGATAGTGATGTGTGGTAATGTCAATATATCACCACCAATAATGAACTCATTTACCCCGCAGGTTGATAGTGATGTGTGGTAATGTCAATATATCACCACCAATGATGAACTCATTATCCTTTCAGGTAGATAGCAATGTGTGGTAATGTCAATATATCACCACCAATGATGAACTCATTATCCTTTCAGGTAGATAGGAATGTGTGATAATGTCAATATATCACCACCAATGATGAACTCATTAACCTTTCAGGTAGATAGCAATGTGTGGTAATGTCAATATATCACCACCAATGATGAACTCATTATCCTTTCAGGTAGATAGTGATGTGTGGTAATGTCAATATATCACCACCAATGATGAACTCATTATCCTTTCAGGTAGATAGCAATGTGTGGTAATGTCAATATATCACCACCAATGATGAACTCATTAACCTTTCAGGTAGATAGCAATGTGTGGTAATGTCAATATATCACCACCAATGATGAACTCATTATCCTTTCAGGTAGATAGCAATGTGTGGTAATGTCAATATATCACCACCAATGATGAACTCATTATCCTTTCAGGTAGATAGCAATGTGTGGTAATGTCAATATATCACCACCAATGATGAACTCATTATCCTTTCAGGTAGATAGTGATGTGTGGTAATGTCAATATATCACCACCAATGATGAACTCATTATCCTTTCAGGTAGATAGCAATGTGTGGTAATGTCAATATATCACCACCAATGATGAACTCATTATCCTTTCAGGTAGATAGCAATGTGTGGTAATGTCAATATATCACCACCAATGATGAACTCATTATCCTTTCAGGTAGATAGCAATGTGTGGTAATGTCAATATATCACCACCAATGATGAACTCATTATCTTTTCAGGTAGATAGTGATGTGTGGTAATGTCAATATATCACCACCAATGATGAACTCATTTACCTCGCAGGTTGATAGTGATGTGTGGTAATGTCAATATATCACCACCAATGATGAACTCATTATCCTTTCAGGTAGATAGTGATGTGTGGTAATGTCAATATATCACCACCAATGATGAACTCATTATCCTTTCAGGTAGATAGTGATGTGTGGTAATGTCAATATATCACCACCAATGATGAACTCATTTACCCCGCAGGTTGATAGTGATGTGTGGTAATGTCAATATATCACCACCAATGATGAACTCATTATCCTTTCAGGTAGATAGCAATGTGTGGTAATGTCAATATATCACCACCAATGATGAACTCATTATCCTTTCAGGTAGATAGGAATGTGTGATAATGTCAATATATCACCACCAATGATGAACTCATTAACCTTTCAGGTAGATAGCAATGTGTGGTAATGTCAATATATCACCACCAATGATGAACTCATTATCCTTTCAGGTTGATAGTGATATGTGGTAATGTCAATATATCACCACCAATGGTAAACTCATTATCCTTTCAGGTTGATAGTGATGTGTGGTAATGTAAATATACCACCACCAATGGTAAACTCATTACCCTTTCAGATTGATAGCGTTTTAGCTAAATAAGTGATTATTATTGAAAAAAATACCTCAAAGAATAAACCAACAGCTAAATTTCATAAAATTTCTTTAATTCTATGTACATTTTTGAAAATAACTACAAAGATCATTTACAGTATTAAAAGCCTGTTGGAATAATAGTTCATTGTTGTCTATTAATCTTGAAAAATTAAGTCTGACTGGTAAAAGTTACATATAGCTATACATTAAGCAGATGTCGATTTTATGAGATATGAGCCCCCAATACGTTACACACATTTGTATTGATGCAATATTGTAACTCAAAATAATTCAGGACAGATAATGATGTGGTCCTCCGACCAAAAGTATAGTAGGCTGGGTACACAAATCCGTTCTAACATTTTAGATATTGTAGTGTTTTATCAAGAAAGAAACTCCGAACACACGTATAACATCTTCGGAGACAAAACGAGTGAATTTGTATATTTAGGCTTTATTTGTGAATTTCCTTTTTTTGTCACAGTTCTGGTAGTCCAATGAGTAAAAACATAAATTAACGATAGTGATAGTAAGTACACCCTGGAGGTCAAGGACGCTGTGACATAGCCCAGAGGTGAACATAACGACAGTGATAGTTAGTACACCCTGGAGGTCAAGGAAGCTGTGACATAGCCCAGAGGTGAACATAACGACAGTGATAGTAAGTACACCCTGGAGGTCAAGGAAGCTGTGACATAGCCCAGAGGTGAACATAAGAGTGAACATAACGACAGTGATAGTTAGTACACCCTGGAGGTCAAGGAAGCTGTGACATAGCCCAGAGGTGAACATAACGACAGTGATAGTAAGTACACCCTGGAGGTCAAGGAAGCTGTGACATAGCCCAGAGGTGAACATAACGACAGTGATAGTTAGTACACCCTGGAGGTCAAGGAAGCTGTGACATAGCCCAGAGGTGAACATAACGACAGTGATAGTAAGTACACCCTGGAGGTCAAGGACGCTGTGACATAGCCTAGAGGTGAACATAACGACAGTGATAGTAAGTACACCCTGGAGGGTCAAGGACGCTGTGACATAGCCCAGAGAAGAATATATCGATAGTGATAGTAAGTAAACCCTGGAGGTCAAGGACGCTGTGACATAGTACAGGGGTGGACATAAAGAGTGGTAGCAATTAGTCACCGGAGGTCAAGGACACGCATCTATCTTCATATATTTACATTTTCACTGCAGTCCAATAATGTAACCTAACCAAGCGCAGTTGGCAGTCACGTAGACTATGAACTAACGCGCTTCATGGAATTCGCATCTGTCCAGTTTGCATGAGTGGTGTAATATTTTTTATGATTGTACGGATTTCAAGCCCCACAAAAGTTCCAAAAAATCTTGGCTGTTTTCTTGAAAGCTGATGTTACATCGTTATCGTCCTCTTATCATCGGTTGACGATACGTCGTCAGATGACAATCTGGGATCAGCATATATAGATAATGATATCGTCGATACAGATGTCTGATCTCGGCCCTACGCCCCGGTACCCGTTGATGGTGACCCAGACCTCGGACTGCTGGGGTGGCACGGCTATGGTAAAATTATGCCAGTCAAAGCCTTGCTGCCCTGATGCTACCAAGGTAGAAGTGACGTCAGTAGAATTCTGAAAAAAGTAAACAAGACAAATTTTTATCGAAACCATAGTGATATGAGACTAAGTTACAGTTGCTATCAATGTGGGCCCACCAGATTCCACATAGGCCATTTTAGACATTTTAGGGGTCCAGATGGAAAAAAAATAAAATCATATGGTTATTATGTATACGAGTAAATATAGAATATGATTTTACCGGTTGATGGGCTATACAAATCGCCTTTTGTCCGTGGTAAGTCCTCCGTCCGTCCGTCCGTCCATTAACCTCTTTTTCAGAAAGTGCTAAAGGAATCTTTTTCAATCTTGATATGTAGGTTCCCCTTGGACCCTAGTTGTGCATATTGCATTTTGGGACCAATTGGTGAACAAGACTGTCAATAGGCCTCCGTCTTAGATTTTGATAGTTGAATTTTGTTATCACTGTTTCGTCGTAAGTACTGAAAGGATCTGTTTCAAACTTTTTATGCATGTTTCCCTTGGGCCCTAGTTGAGCATGTTGCATTTTCGGATTGATAATTGAAGTTTGTTACTGCTTTTTCTCAGAAAGTGCTAAAGCGACCTGTCTCAAATTTTATATGTAGATATGTTTTAACAAGTCTGAAAAGCATAGAAAAGACCCTTCTTTCCAATGTCAGACATAGATCATTCTTTAGTTGGCACCAAGATCCCTCTGGCATCTCTTGTTTTTATCTTGGTCCCTTAAACGTCCTAGAAAGGTCTATGGGTACCTTGATGGGTCCACATTCATATAGTAACCAATAATCAGATAGGGATCTAAACTCAGGTCGACGAAACCAAGACTGAACACGCCGAAATTTTATTGTATTTGTCGTCTCTTGTAACTCTTTATTTTTAAAATATTGTTTAAAAGATCAAAACTACCACTTTCATTTAACATTTTACCTTTATATCAACATACAGACACCCAGTCAAATAATTACCAATGTAAGTGTTACCCTGATAACAGTAAACCTTTATATCCACATACAGACCTTTAGTGTTACCCTGGTAACAGTTAACCTTTACATCTATATACAGACCTTTAGTGTTACCCTGGTAACAGTTAACCTTTACATCTATATACAGACCTTTAGTGTTACCCTGGTAACAGTTAACCTTTACATCTATATACAGACCTTTAGTGTTACCCTGGTAACAGTTAACCTTTACATCTATATACAGACCTTTAGTGTTACCCTGGTAATAGTTTAACTTTATATCTATATACAGACTTTTAGTGTTACCCAGGTAACAGTTTACCTTTATATCTATATACAGACCTTTAGTGTTACCCTGGTAATAGTTTATCTTTATATCTATTTAAAGACTTTTAGTGTTACCCTGGTAACAGTTTACCTCTATATCCACGTACAGACTTTTAGTGTTACCCTGGTAATAGTTTATCTTTATATCTATATACAGACCTTTAGTGTTACCCTGGTAATAGTTTAACTTTATATCTATATACAGACCTTTAGTGTTACCCTGGTAATAGTTTAACTTTATATCTATTTAAAGACTTTTAGTGTTACCCTGGTAATAGTTTATCTTTATATCTATATACAGACCTTTAGTGTTACCCTGGTAATAGTTTAACTTTATATCTATATACAGACCTTTAGTGTTACCCTGGTAATAGTTTAACTTTATATCTATTTAAAGACTTTTAGTGTTACCCTGGTAACAGTTTACCTCTATATCCACGTACAGACTTTTAGTGTTACCCTGGACAGTTCTTATAAACAGTTTATCTTTATATCTATATACAGACCTTTAGTGTTACCCTGGTAACAGTTTATCTTTATATCTATTTAAAGACTTTTAGTGTTACCCTGGTAACAGTTAACCTTTATATCTATATACAGACCTTTAGTGTTACCCTGGTAACAGTTTATCTTTATGTCTATTTAAAGACTTTTAGTGTTACCCTGGTAATAGTTTACCTTTATATCTATATACAGACCTTTAGTGTTACCCAGGTAACAGTTTATCTTTATATCTATTTACAGACTTTTAGTGTTACCCTGGTAATAGTTTACCTTTATATCTATATACAGACCTTTAGTGTTACCCTGGTAATAGTTTATCTTTATATCTATTTAAAGACTTTTAGTGTTACCCTGGTAACAGTTTACCTCTATATCCACGTACAGACTTTTAGTGTTACCCTGGTGATAGTTTATCTTTATATCTATATACAGACCTTTAGTGTTACCCTGGTAATAGTTTAACTTTATATCTATTTAAAGACTTTTAGTGTTACCCTGGTAACAGTTTACCTCTATATCCACGTACAGACTTTTAGTGTTACCCTGGTAACAGTTTATCTTTATATCTATATACAGACCTTTAGTGTTACCCTGGTAACAGTTAACCTTTATATCTATATACAGACCTTTAGTGTTACCCTGGTAACAGTTTATCTTTATGTCTATTTAAAGACTTTTAGTGTTACCCTGGTAATAGTTTACCTTTATATCTATATACAGACCTTTAGTGTTACCCAGGTAACAGTTTATCTTTATATCTATTTACAGACTTTTAGTGTTACCCTGGTAATAGTTTAACTTTATATCTATATACAGACTTTTAGTGTTACCCTGGTAACAGTTTATCTTTATATCTATTTAAAGACTTTTAGTGTTACCCTGTAGTTTACCTTTATATCCACGTACAGACTTTTAGTGTTACCCTGGTAACAGTTTACCTTTATATCCACATACAGACTTTTAGTGTTACCCTGGTAACAGTTTACCTTTATATCCACGTACAGACTTTTAGTGTTACCCTGGTAACAGTTTACCTTTATATCCACATACAGACTTTTAGTGTTACCCTGGTAACAGTTTACCTTTATATCCACGTACAGACTTTTAGTGTTACCCTGGTAACAGTTTACCTTTATATCCACATACAGACTTTTAGTGTTACCCTGGTAACAGTTTACCTTTATATCCACATACAGACTTTTAGTGTTACCCTGGTAACAGTTTACCTTTATATCCACATACAGACTTTTAGTGTTACCCTGGTAACAGTTTACCTTTATATCCACATACAGACTTTTAGTGTTACCCTGGTAACAGTTTACTTTATATCTATATATAGACTTTTAGTGTTACCCTGGTAACAATTTATCTTTATATCTATTTACAGACTTTTAGTTTTACCCTGGTAACAGTTTACCTTTATATCCACATACAGACTTTTAGTGTTACCCTGGTAACAGTTTACCTCTATATCCACGTACAGACTTTTAGTGTTACCCTGGTAACAGTTTACCTTTATATCCACGTACAGACTTTTAGTGTTACCCTGGTAACAGTTTACCTTTATATCCACATACAGACTTTTAGTGTTACCCTGGTAACAGTTTACCTTTATATCCACATACAGACTTTTAGTGTTACCCTGGTAACAGTTTACCTTTATATCCACATACAGACTTTTAGTGTTACCCTGGTAACAGTTTACCTTTATATCTATATATAGACTTTTAGTGTTACCCTGGTAACAGTTTATCTTTATATCTATTTACAGACTTTTAGTTTTACCCTGGTAACAGTTTACCTTTATATCCACATACAGACTTTTAGTGTTACCCTGGTAACAGTTTACCTCTATATCCACGTACTGACTTTTAGTGTTACCCTGGTAACAGTTTACCTTTATATCCACATACAGACTTCCCATTTCTGTGCCTTCCATGTTGTACCATAGCTCCACACATACGGGTACCTCAGCTGGGAAAGGTGTGGCCGTCTCTAGTACGTGTCTCGCCCCTTGAGCGACACCTGTAGCCTCTAGGTACATGTAGTAACCATCGTTGTCTAGCAATGATTAAAATCCGCAGTTATAAGCAAATATTTCGTATTCTATTAATAGTTGTCTAGTTGTCTAAACAAAGACGTATACATGGTAAAAAATCCTCGTGATCGGACACGGACATATGCATGTGACAGGGGGGGCCTGATGCATACACACTTTTTATCAACTTAGCTTTACATATGTCCGAGTACCTAAGAAAGGGCTGTTACCTAATCCCTACAAAACTCTACTACCCTATAATTACTTTAGTATTTGTACTAAGTTTACAGACAAGATGTGGATGTTTAGGACCATAGGACTGAGACCTGTTGCCATAATGTGGATGGTTAGGACCAGAAGACTGAAAAATATCGCCATAATGTGGCTGTTTAGGACCAGAAGACTAAAACATATCGCCATACTGTGGATATTAAGGACTGGAAAACTGAAAAATATCGCCAAACCGTGAATGGTTAGGACCAGAAGACTGAGACATTGCGCCAAACTGTGGATGTTTAGGACCATAAGACTGAGACCTGTCGCCATAATGTGGATGGTTAGGACCAGAAGACTGAAAAATATCGCCTTAATGTGGATGTTTAGGACCAGAAGACTAAAACATATCGCCATGCTGTGGATGTTTAGGTCCAGAGGACTGAAACATATCGCCATACTGTGGATTGTTAAGACCAGAAGACTGAAACATATCGCCATAATGTGGATGTTTAGGTCAAGAGGACTGAAACATATCGCCATACTGTGGATTGTTAGGACCAGAAGACTGAAACATATTGCCAAACTTTGGATGTTTAGGTCCAGAAAACTAAAACATATCGCCATACTGTGGATGTTAAGGACCTGAAGACTGAGACAAATCGCAATAATGTGGATGTTTAGGACCGGAAGACTGAAAAATATCGCCATAATGTGGATGTTTAGGACCGGAAGACTGAAAAATATCGCCATAATGTGGATGTTTTGGACCAGAAGACTGAGATATTGCGCCATACTGTGGATGTTTAGGACCAGAAGACTAAAACATATCGCCATAATGTGGATGTTTAGGACCTGAAGACTCAGACATATCGCCATACTTTCGATGGTTAGGACCAAAAGACTGAGACATATCGCCATAATGCGGATGTTTAGGACCAGAAGATTGAAAAATATTGCCATAATGTGGATGTTTTGGACCAGAAGACTGCGATATATCGCCAAACTGTGAATATTTAGGACCAGAAGATTGAGATATTGCGCCATACTGTGGATGAGTAGGACCAAAAGACTGAGACATATCGCAATGCTATGGATGTTTAGGACCAGAAGACTGAGAAGTATAGCCATACTGAGGTTTGTTAGGACCAGAAGACTGAAACATATCGCCAAAATGTGGATGTTTAGGACCAGAAGACTAAAACATATCGCAATAATGTGGATGTTTAGGACCAGAAGACTAAAACATATCGCCATGCTGTGGATGTTTAGGTCCAGAGGACTGAAATATATCGCCATGCTGTGAATGTTTAGGACCAGAAGACTGAAAAATGTCGTCATGCTGTGGATGTTTAGAACTAGAAAACTGAAACATATCGCCATACTGTGGATGTTTAGAACTAGAAAACTGAAACATATCGCCATACTGTGGATTGTTAGGACAGAAGACTGAAACATATTGCCATACTGTGGATGTTTAGGACCAGAAGACTAAAATATATCGCCATGCTATGGATGTTTAAAACTAGAAAACTGAAAGATATCGCCATGCTGTGGACCTAAAACGGTTAGGTAAATACTTACCACCAATGGTATGGTCCGCGCTACACCCAGTCTCCAGTGACAGGGTTTCGCCTTTCTCCCTAGTAAATGCCATGGCTCCAATAGCAGTTTTCATGTACGGACAAGGGTATTCCTCAAAGGTACATTTAATGTCTGAAATCGCGAAACCTTTTTATTATATCAGGATAGTAGATATAGTGCGATTTAATAAGATAGGTACACAATCATGTAAGGGCTATGTATGATTTGTGCCCTTGTTGGGCCGTAAATCCATGATTTTTTTAAGCCGAGAAATTAACTTGTTGAACTCGTAATAGTTTGTAAATAGAATTTTCTATTTCTGTAGCTTTAATTACCATGGTAGCAATTAGAAATATGCATAAATTAAGAATTAAAAATAGATTAAAATTTTCGGTGTTTGCAAAAAGGGCACAGACCATACATAGTCATTTAAGGTTGCAAATTAGAAAAAAGAATATTCTGATAATTGATGGTAGATATTTAATACAAGTTTCAATCATTTGCTATAGATGTGAGTACAGATTATCGAATAGGAACGACAAAATCCTTTTGTAAGAAATATTATTTCAATAACAGGAAATCGTTAAAGATGCTCGAACGCTTTATTACCTTCCATTGCATAAATGTGCTTATTTTAGCGGTAGTTTTATTTTAGCGCTTTTTCTGCTTTCTTTTCCCGCTGTCGTTTTCCACTGTCTTTGAAGCGTTAATTTATGTACAACACTAAATTTTGTACAATCGATATTGCCGGTGTAACGTTGAAAATGGACCTCCGTTGAAAATTGACCTCGGGTCAGTTTTCAACGTTGAAAATGGACCCCGAATGCCGTTGAAAATTGAACATGCCGTTGAAAATTGACAGTGTCTAGGGTCAATTCTCAACGGCAGGTCTGGTTAAAAATGACTGTTGAAAAATGACCTTGGCAAACTATCAACGGGTGGTCTTTTAAAAAATGACCCTAGTGCATTCACATATACATATAACTGTTGCACAAACATGATTCTCGAATACTGTTATCGCCATTCCTAATATATATTACGTAATCACCGCAGTTTGAATTGAAACTTGGTATTGTTATCATCGTAACAAATACCTCATTTAAATATTTTAAGTGCTTGTATGTTTATTATGGAGAATACGGCACTACAAAACTTTCATTTTTATATAGTCATTTTGTCCGTCCGTGTAGATAATGTTAATTTAATTGTTCTCAACTGAGAAAATGCTATATAACACCGAGGTAACGTAGTAAATAAAAAGGAATTGTTGTTTTCAACTGCATGCAAAGTTTGTACTATGTGGTGTTCACTTCCTAGTACCAGTGGATAGTGTTACAAAACTATAATAATGGGATATTATTAATTTGTTTCTTAATGATTTTTGGCGAGGTAATCACCTCGCCATTGTGATCGTGGTTGCAAAATTCTCTTTCAGTCAATTTCCTCAATATGATTGGCTTAAAACTTGCTCGCAGATACTAGCGCTCCTAACGGCAGTGTATTCAACAACTTTGATTTTACCGGGAATTTTAAATAGCAAATTTTGAATATGAAAGTTACTGAAATAAGCGTATCTGTAATGTTGAAATAAGATTAGTAGATTACTGCTTTCATATCCTTACCATATACATTATCCAAATGATCTTAGGTTGGAAGATTTTCACTTGAATTGTTTACAATGTATCTAGACTTTTCGTCCCGAAAATGTTGTTTACAACGCATGAAGACGTTTCGTCCCGAAAATGCTTCGTTTCGCCCCACGCGTTTAGTCCCTACTATTGACAATTATCCCGCAACGAAAAAATGAAAGCAATATTTCACCTCAAACATCAAAATTGTTACAATAATGATTTTTGTTCTTTGAATCATATTAGTGCGGGAGCAAATAAATTTCAGGACGAAATGGAGATTAGTTTATCACGGCTGCGTTATGCCACATGTACGTGTAAATCCACAATGGAAGAAAGACAACTCTAACAAAATTTAGGATAAACTTTGTCTACTGCTCAAATAGCGCGTGACAGACGATGCACATTTTCTAAATGTGGCGTAATCTTCCAACTTACGGCAGTTAATAAGGTATGAATATTTACCCCATCCATAATTATCGATAATTTTATAAGCACATGTATACATTATCAGATTATATATACATATTAAGCACATTTAGAGGTTGTCACTAAACCATACTTTAAATACATTTTAGCCTCTTTCATCAAATGTAGGCCTACAGGAGCTTGACGTTCTGATAATATATATACAATGTAGCATATTCAGTAAACTACGTAATTAACGAAGTAAATATTTGAACCGAATGACACAAATCATACATAAAATGTTCGTATAACTCGAAGTTAGTTTTTTTTTGGGCTACTACATTTGTAGATCGATGAAAATGCCGATTTCTTTTTCATAATTCTACCGTAGAACGTCATTAAAAAGCTGTTTCAATCTACAACAAACGTGGAGAAAACTGTTAAATGTTTAGCAATTATCCGGAGTTATATTTTATCAACAATCATCAGAGATTAGCAATTAAAACTTACATAAACATACTCCCGACTCTCTCTTGCATTGTGTGATCACTCGAGCGAAACTAATCTCTACCACATGACACAGTCTTACAAATGCACTCACACAAAAGCCTACATGATCACTGTTTTTAGTGCGATTACATCTTTGGGTATGAACAATATATGTTTATTGATTTTTTTACTCGGCAAAATAGACTTTACGCCTTTCATATTCAGCATCCGCCAGTTTTTAATAACTTATCAACGTGCCCATGCACACATGCGTATACTTATACTTCTTTGTGCACATTATCAGATACATTATATGACAACTGCTATAATACAATCAATTTATGAAGGACAAAACTCTAAAGAACAGGAGGACTAAAGAACAACGGGAAATAAATTTCAATAATATTTACTCTAAACTGGTATTGATATTTATATAAAAAAATGTTTAATTATATGATATTAGCCTTTTCAGTAATTACTCTGTTAATACAATTATTGTTTCCTTATGTTTTACAGAATGTCTACATGCAAGTGTCATTTCAATTGGAACCAGTCCAGGAGAAAAATTGTGTGAACAAAATGAAAGAAATAATGTTCAACTGTGGTAGCTTAATACTTAATTAATACTGTAATAGTTTTTGATCTGAAAATAATTACTAACATCATGTTCAAATTCCATGTATACATTTGTATAATACATTTAATGTTGTTTAAACATTTTTGATCCAAATAATTACCATCATCATGACATCTTCATTCCATATATACAATACACATAAGTGTTGTGATTTGTGAATTTTACTTTAATATGATTTAAGCATATACTTGGTATTTGTTTATTTTCTATGACATGTACATGCTTGAAATAAAAAGAATAAATAAAACATTCAATTTATAACACTATATGACATTATTTGTTAATATTTTTAGAAAACATATTTAGATTATCGTTAATAATACACTAATCGTCATCTTCGGCACAATTTATTCAAAATAAATTAAATGTTAATTCGCATAACACAGGTGGTTTTCCCTCCTTGACGAACAATCTGTTTTCCCTCCTTGACGATCAATCTTCTCTGATCACTCTGAAAGTGGTGATTTTACCTTTTCTGCAATTCTGCAAGATCAGCTTACATATTGTTTATTTACCTTGAACATATACATGCACGGTATGGTACCTTATTTATATCTCCTTTCCTATTTTCAATCTACCATGATGACTTGGAATCTTATCTGGTGAAAAAAGAATGTTAATTGTCTGACAACTATTGACAAATTATTTATAGATAATATTGAAATGTATCCCAGACTTTTTATCATTTTATATGCCAATGACACTGTTCTACAACAAATGTTACACGGATTTGAACAACATTGCATTACATAGAAATTATAACCCAATATCAGAAAGATAAAAGTTGTGATATTCTCAAAACGTAAATTGGTCCAACAACACCAGTTTACGTTATGGGATATATAATTATTTTTATAAGAAGGGTACCCGTATACATATCTAGGTATATTTTTAACATTAATGGTAGCGTTTTTAAAGAAAAGGAAAAAACTGCAGAACAAAAAATTAAATCCGTGTTTGCTATATTTAAGAAACTAAGGAAGGAATGTATCCCTTCCTGTTTATTTTTAACTGAAAATATTTTAGTCTCTTGTAATGCCAGTTTTATTATACTCATCAGAAGTACTGGGATTTGAAAATACAAATATTGTAGAAAAATTCATTTGTAATTTCCTCAAGTTAGGAAAGTGTATAAAACAATTCATGGTCTATGGCGAGCTAACAAGATACCCAATTGATATTGAAATAAAATGTAGAATGATTACTTTTTGGCATAACTACATAATATCAAATAAATTATCAAGTAATATTTATGAATTAATGTATACTTTACATGAAAATGGACCAGATGTTTTTTAAATGTCTGTAAGATGTGTAAGATATTTTATCCAGAGCTAGTTTAAATCATGTTTGGATATTATATCAATCAACTTGCTGTTTTACAAAAGAATAATTACAAAAACTTGTTAAAAGTAGACCAATTGACCAATTTATTCAGAAATGGTATGACTGTATTGATAAGTCTTCTAGAGGACTGACATATTCTACATTTAAGACATTTTGGTATAGAAAAATATGCCTCTTGTCTGTCTCTGCTGCAAAACAATACTTGTTAACTGATACTTTGGTGCCAGGAATTTGATGAGAATAGCAATTCAGAATGGATATTTTAATTGACATCAAATTAACAAGGAAAAGGTTAAAGATGCTATAAAATCATTTGGCATATAACATCATAGGAAATATTAGAATGGGCTCCCAAGAGTTTAGTATGTGTTTCTTATTTAACACCTTGGTGTCCAAGAAATCCTCAAAAGTCCAAACTGGAGGGAACACTAGCAAAATTTATTTCTTATTGTCAAAAAAAAAGTGTTGACTTTAGAAATATATTCCTCCAATCATCGAGACCGAGCCATTTAGTACTTTCAGTACTTTGATTTATGATTATATTTTCGACGATCTAATGTTTGTCAGGTATTCAGTAATTGTTAATATATATTTATTCCCTGCAAAACAAGAATATTGTATGTTGTGTTGTTATGTTGTGTGTTGTTGTGTGATGTTGTGTGATGTTGTGTTGTTATGTTGTGTGTTGTTGTGTTGTGTTGTTATGTGTGGCTGTGTAATGTAGTTGTGTTGTGTGTTGTATGCTGTGTGGCTGTGTTTGTGTTGTGTTGTGGTGTTGTTGTGTGGTTGTGTGTTGTTGTGTTGTGTGATGTGTTGTTGTGTGATATTTTGTTGTGTGATTTTGTGTTGTGTGATTTTGTGTTGTGTTATGTTGTGTGATGTTGTGTTGTGTAATGTTGTCGTGTGTTGTGTTGTTGTATTATTGTGTTGTGTTGTTTTTGGGTGGTGTTGTATTGTTGTTGGATGTTGTTGTATTGTTGTTGCGTGGTTGTGTTGTGTGATGTTGTGTTGTGTGTTGTGTTATGTGTTAAAGTGTGATGTTTTGATGTGTGTTGTGAGGCGTGTTGTGTTGTTGTTATGTTGTGTGTTGTTGTTGGATGTTGTTGTTGGATGTTGTTGTATTGTTGTTGCGTGGTTGTGTGTTGTGGTTGTGTTGTGTGTTGTGTTATGTGTTAAAGTGTGATGTTTTGATGTGTGTTGTGAGGCGTGTTGTGTTGTTGTTATGTTGTGTGTTGTTGTTGGGTGGTGTTGTGTTGTGTTGTTGTTGCGTGTTTGTGTGATGTGTTATGTTGTGTGATGTGCTGTTGTGTTATGTTGTGTTTTGTGATGTTGTGTTGTGTGATATTGTGTTGTGTGATGTTGTGTTGTGTGTTGTTGTTGGATGTTGTTGTATTGTTGTTGCGTGGTTGTGTGTTGTGGTGTGGTTGTGTTGTGTGTAAAAACGAGTTGTTAAAATGGGGTCACTTTTCAACGGGTTCTATTTTCAACGGGTCGGTGTAAAAAGTGCGTTAAAGTTCAGTTTTTAACGGTTTTCGGGGTCATTTTTCAACGTTGAAAAATGACCCGAGGTCAGTTTTCAACGGGGGTCCATTTTCAACGTTACACCGATATTGAACCACCGAATGGCGCTAATTTATATATTTCTGTTTTTCTTTTCATCTGCGCTAAAATGTAACTGTGCTAAGATGGATACGTTTACAGTACCTTGTAAGCACGCGGGTATAGTCCAGGATTGGTTCCACAGGCACGTGCCGCAGTCCACTTATTGCCTACTTTATAATACTCCTCAATCTGAGCTATCTTGTCGGTGATTGACGGCTGGCCACATTCTGTAAAAATACACCAAATATGCCATGAAAGTCCAATAAATGAAAATAAATGTGACAATTTTATTTGATTATTAGACCATTTTTGAATTGTTTGAAATGGAGCAGAGTTTTCGAACAAATGAATACATTATTATGGGTTAGTATTTGTAGAGAATCAATAACTGTGACGCGGAATGCTAGCTAAAGCTGGACTTCAAAATACACGTGAGACTATTACTGTAATTCATCACTTTGGTGTACTGACAGACAATTTTTAAATCAGCAAAGGTTCAAAACTTGTTCTGAAATGAAAATCGCAAAATTTAATAACCGCGACAGAAAGTTAGTTTGCAATACTTTTACATATAGTTGTTAATGCCACGACACATGAATATACTTGGTGGTTAGAACGTTTCGCGTTCTCTTCTTGATGTTAACTGTCGTGAAATGCTCACGCTGACCTTGGCTGTTAATGGAACGTTAAAAAATCGAGTGAGCATAAACGATATTCATCATGTGAACAATGATTGGTGTTTACTCATGTAAGTGAATGTCAAATTAACACTAAAAATAATGTAAAATAACTTGATTTGTTTTTTATGGATTAGCAATCAGTACTTCATTCCACAAAGGGCATAGTGCCATGGAGTTTTTTCGAGACACAATTACCTATTTTTAATATTTTTTTTTCTTTAATTGAAATAAGAAGCTGAATTCTTCCAATGGTGGTAATGGTGTTATAATGGTGTAAGTAAGTAACTTTTGTATCTGAATAAAAATACTTATTCGCCTGCTCCTGTTTTTGAAAAAGAAAATAATACCATTCGTGAGCGATGTTGCATATTTTACTAATTTAACTTCCTAACCAAAGTATCTAAGCTTACCAATAACACATGTTGTAAATCCAGACGTTAGAACGACACACATCTCGGAGGTATTACATGGATCCGGGAAACAGGGATCAGCCGACTGTCCGATAGAAAAGTCATTTAAAAAAAAAATCACATTAATTAAGTACCACATAGCCGGAAATTGTCGCGGGGGTGATATTTTCGCGGGATGTTATTTTTGCGGGGATGAAATTTTCGGGGGATTATATTTTCGTGGGGTTGACATTTTCGCCGGGATGATATTTTCGCGATTTCTCAGGACATTGATATGATCGCGAACATTTTATTCCGCGAAAATATTATGTGGTTGAATTATAAGTACGTTTAAAGACTGATCTCGAAAATATATTAAAATCATGAATAGCGATTGTCAGAGTGTGTTTGGCGTACCTGGTTTGAAGGGACCAAGCTGTATACAAAGCCATCATCTTCTGTAAGCGAGAGGTTTCCCTGAGTTTTGTTGTTTAATTCACAAAGTCCTGTAAATTTGTTGTAGTTGAACGATCCACAAATGTCCAGATGACGAAAACACTCGTTAAAACAATAGTGGTATCCCTTATTAGTGAATGTTTTAATGACATGATCGTCTAACTTTCCTGGTCTTACCTTACTGAAACATTCACTTAAGTCCGCACACGTGGAGCTGGACAAGGAGATGAAAGGAACGAGGAATAAAATCCAAGGTATGTAGAGGAGCGAGAACTCCATTTCTGCAAAATGATACTACATATGTAAGTCAATACGTAAATGAGATGCGTCCAAGTGTTCAACAGAAAAAAACAACATATATTCCGATATACCCAAGGGTCACCGATCCTTAGATGAGATATACTATATATATATGGAGAGATATCAATAGCATAGCGAGGCCAAAGTCAAGTTCTCTAAGATCGTTTTGAATAAATAAACAGTACACTTGACGGTATATATATATATAGAATACTATGATAAATTATTCATTTACAAGCATTTCTCTGACTTTGTTATTGACGCTGATGATTTTTCTAAATGTGTATTTCTAATAATTCTATCTTTTATTTATTTGTTCTATTCTTTCTACCTTTTTATTTTCCTTTTGGTATTTGCGGGTATCATACATGTGAGAAATAACTATTACGAATATCAAGCATTTAGTATTAGTATTTAAAACCAACTTTCTTTCGCGGCTACTAAATATCGCGATTTCCATTTCAAAACAAGTTCGTCAAGATTAACATTCGCGGATTTAAAAATTGTCCGGAAAGAAAAAAAAAGAAAAAAAGAAAAATTCCTATCAGAATCAACGATATAAAATTTAAATTCGCGGATATTATCTTTCGCGAATTTACTTAGATCGCGAAATAAACGCACGCCAAATAAACGCACGCCAAATAAAACTTGTCTACAGTAACGCGGATTGATATCTACCGCATGAATTTCCATTAAATTTTAAATTCGCGAAACTTCATCTCCGCGGAAATGATTTCAAACTGAAATTTTGGAATTGAGTATTGTTTTCTGTTTTCAATGTTGATTATGTTGCATGAACGCATATATGACACAAATTTCAAGTATTGATAAGAATAACAAATAATATTTAACTAAAGCTGTATTGTACCTATTTAATCCCTTCATTTTCTTTCAAACAAACAAACAAAAAACATCTATAGAAATTACTATTCCACTTCGCCTTTTTGATTCGAATTATTTTTAAGACTAAGTTTACCTTTCCGACATAATTCGTTATTCTAGGTATTCTCTCTCTTTTCAGAAATAGTAAAGTTTTGTTATGGAAAGTCACAGAGAGCCTATGATTACTTAAAGTGAACAGTCGGGCAAGGATGGCTAAAGTCGGTAAAAATGGTGTGAATGTATCCAGTATAATTTCTTATGAAATGGAAAAATAAAATCTCTCGTCAAAATCTGTCTGCGTACGAAGAAATTAATTTAAAGTATGGGAATTCTAAAACATCCTCCCGGCTCACTATGTCCGTGGTTACATTTCCACGCAGCCTCGCTTTCAATGCTTTCAACTTTTCTTTACTTTAATGGTCAGAACTGGGAAACTAAGCAGAACTTGACCGTCGTATTAATATGCGAGAACTTTTGGAAGGCCAATGAACGCATTTAGACTGGTTTTCTTTGCCCGACTATTCACTTTAAAGCCTTCAGGGTTCCAAAATTCCCTATGACTAATTTAAACAAAAAAATAATTTTCAGGAATAGGAGTTCATATCAAAATGAAAATGAAATGAAAATCATATGATAGTGTGCTTGATTTTGAATGTTTTGGCCATACACACTACTCGCTTCAATATGACAATTCCAGTATAAACACATTTGGGAGTTTGTTTTTAATGTCAATACGATTTTTTTTATTTAACTTAGCTTAAATATCAATCCATTATAAATCCATAGAATAGCAAACTTTGTAGCCCCCCCCCCCCACACACACACTCACTTTATTAATCGAAATATCCCAATTTTTACAAAACTTTCTGATGACTACCCTTTCAGTCCACCATCATCATGATATGATGTTCATGTGCTATTCATCAAATAGCATTTCGCCCGTGGTCAGGCGTCCGTCCGCCCGTTAACACTTCTTGTTACCACTATTTCTCAGAAACTACTAAAGGAATCTTTCTCAAATTTCATATGTAGGTACTCCTATGGCCTTAGATGTGCATAACGTATGTTGAAAGCAAGTGGTCAGCAAGATGGTCGACAGACAGTCATCTTGGATTTTGATAGTTGAAGTTTGAAAAGCAGAGAAAAGATCCCTCTTTCCATTATCAGATATATAGATCATCCTTTGGTGGTCGCAAAGATCCCTCAAGCATCTCTTGTTCGTTTTTTCACGTTTGTTTATATGACAACTTGTTACAAATAGAGAAAGTTTTTTCCCTTACAACTCAGTAGTTTAAATATAAAATTGTCTCTCTTTTTATTTTTCGGCCTCTCGGCCATCCTGAGGAATGCCTAATTGGTCTAAATTGCAAGGCGACTTCAGCGAGACTGAAACCTCGTCAGACAAGACCCTGAATAGCCAAACAAAGCAGTGGATTGTCCCAAACCTATTCAGTGGCTCGGGTTATTCGTTCTATGAGAATTTCAATGTTGAACCATGCTACGTAGATAATGTGTAATGTCAAAATTGTCATGTGGTGAAAAAAAATTCTGTGTCATCTGAATAATTCAAGCATTGGGAAACTTAGGCATAAGCCAGATCCCAAATGGACTATACTGGTAAACAGTTGTTAAATAAATCATTTTAACAAACACTATTACCATTAAAGGGACAATTTATTCTACGACAACATTAAATTTGTATATATATCGGAAAACCCCCAGTTCTAATGGGAATTAGATCAGTCGGTTTTACTGTGATATGTCAGAAAATCCCATGGTGGTGAAATGTTCAAACTCACTCGCTGTCCGCCATTACAAATTGTGGTCGAATATCTTGTATGCCGAACCCAGTCCCTTGCTCGTAGAGTAATGCTACTTTTGTTTAGAACAGCTCAAATCGCTCTGACAGAAATGTTTTTACCTTATTAGGTGAATTGTCTTGCCTAAAAAATCATTATATCACCTCCACAGTGGTTATGTATTTCATTTGTTTAACGTGCGTGACTTTGGCTCGGACATTGGTACAGCGTACATATTGTACCTGCTTAATCGTATTGATCAACGATTTGTAATTACAACGGTATCAATTAAAATACTAAACAATGACGTGGAATTTGTCAATATCTTATGTTATATGTTTCATAAGAAATGTAGAACAAGAGGCCCAGAGGGCCTGTATCGCTCACCTGGATTTTTGTTAGTAATTATCACAAGAATCTGACAATAAGAAAAATAAGCAAAATTGACTCCCAAAGTTTAATTTTGAATCACAACCATACAATGATGCTATTGATACCATACAAATATGCTATCCAATACATAGGTTCACAGACAAAGTAATTTATATGAAAATAGTAGCCTAATTGACCTTTTTGACCTCGCATCTATTGCCGTTTAAGGCCCCGGGGGTCAGCCCTATCATTTGTACAATTTCAAATCCCAACCCTATAAGGATGCTACCATTGCATTATAACTGCTCTTCCATTCTTAGTTGCAGAGAAGAAGTCGTTTATATGGAAATAGCTAAATTGACCCCTTTTTACCCCACCCTTCAGGCTCCCGGGGGGGGTCAGCCCCATCATTTGCAAAATTTTGAATCCAAACCCTATAAGGATGTAACCATTGCATTATGAGCGCAATCCCATGTTAAGTTGCAGAGAAAAAGTCATTTATATGGAAATTGACCACTTTTGACCCTGCCCCTCAGGCCCCCGGGGGTCAGCCCTATCATTTGCTCAATTTGGAATCCCCAGCCTACAAGGATGCTACCATTGCATTATGGGTGCTATACCATGCTTAGTTGCAGAGAAGAAGTCATTTATATGGAAATAGCCAAATTGACCCCTTTTGACCCCGCCCCTCAGGCCCCCCCGGGGGGTCAGCCCTATCATTTGCACAATTTTGAATCCCCACACTATAAGGATGCTACCATTGCATAATGGGTGCTATACCATGCTTAGTTGCAGGGAAGAAGTCATTTATATTGAAATAGGCAAATTGACCCCTTTTGACCTCGCCCCTCAGGCTCCCGGGGGGTCAGCCCTATCATTTACACAATTTTGAATCCCCACCTTATAAGGATGCTACCATTGCATTATGGGTGCTATACCAAACTTAGTTTCAGAGAGGAAGTCGTTTATATGGAAATAGCCTAATTGGTCCCTTTTGACCCCGCCCCTCAGGTCCCCGGGGGGGTCAGTCCCATTATTTGTACAATTTTGAATCCCCACCCTATAAGGATGATATCATTGCATTATGGGTGCTATCCCATGCTTGGTTTCAGAGAAGAAGTCGTTTATATGGAAATAGCCAAATTGACCCCTTTTGACCCCGCCCCTCAGCCCCACCGGGAGTCAGCCCCATCATTTGTACAATTTGGAATCCCCACCCTATAACGATACTACAATTGCATTATGAGTGCTATCTCATGCTTAGTTTCAGAGAAGTCGTTTATATGGAAATAGCCAAATTGACCCCATTTGACCCCTCCCCTCAGGCCCCCAGGGGGTCAGCCCCATCATTTGTACAATTTTGAATCCCAACCCTATAAGGATGCTACCATTGCATTATGGGTGCTATCCCATGCTTGGTTTCAGAGAAGAAGTCGTTTATTTGGAAATAGCCAAATTGACCCCTTTTGGCCCCGCCCCTCAGGCCCCCGGGGGGTCAGCCCCATCATTTGTACAATTTTCAGTTAGTAGCCCATAAGGATGCTACCAGTCAAATTTTATTGAAATCTGACCAGCGGTTATGGAGAAGAAGTCGATTGTTGACGGACGCCGGACGCCGGACGCCGGACGCCGGACGCCAGACGCCGGACGCTGCGGTTTCCCATAAGCTCACCTCGGTCCTTTGGACCAGGTGAGCTAACAATACATTTATGCCATATTTTGCTTCTTGGTTATGTAAAAGAATTAGCGTGAGTGAATTGTCCCTTTAATTGATAAGATCTGTATGTAGATTTTCGTCACAGTTTTAGCATACAATTGGGTGTAACTCAACTTCGCTAGCCAAGGGTATTAGTCCGATTCTCTTTCTATTATAGAAAGAGAATCGGACTAATACCCTTGGCTAGCGAAGTTGGGTGTAACTAAACATTTTAACTCATATATCCATACATCACGTTTAAGCTTATATGTGTAAGAGAAAAAACAAAGCATGTTTCAGTGTCAATCTGAATTTATTATAGACAACTTTTCACATGTACATATAAACATTATAGATCAGCAGCTGATACCTGTTATCACATTGGGGGAATATGTACACAGCAGTTTAGGGAGTGCTACAAAAAGGCACAGTGTTGTCTACAGCCCAGTATTGCTAGATAGAAAAAGGCACACTACATACAGTACGGTATCCCCCCCCCCACCCCTCGGGATATCTGCAGCAGTATAGAATCCTCCCCCTCTCCTGGTTTATGTTATCTACAGCAGTACAGTACCGATATCCCCCCTCCCCTGGGGCATTCTACATACACTGGTACAGTTTAATCCCTCCCCTCCCCCAGGACATATTTTCTACAATAGTATATTATCATCCCTCCCTCGGGCATACTACATACAGTGGTACAGTTTAATCCCTCCCCTCCCCCGGGACACGTTATCTACAACAGTACATTGTATATTATCCTCCCTCCCCCGTGCATACTACATATACAGCAGTACAGCGTCACTTCTCCCCACCCGTGGGGCACACTTCATATATAAGTACAATATCCTCCCTCCCCTGGGCCTGCACATGATATTCCAGTAGTACAGAAGCTACATACATCAATTTCATACTATAAACTTCTAATGAAAGTAAATATACACATTAAATATAAAAAACGTGATTGAAAACCAGTTTTGTTGTCATTAAATAAGTAACATAATTACTGGACATGATTAATTCTATCACAGTAGAACTCCACAAAAGTGGACATTGGCATAAAATACATCTTAGCACAAATCATATAAATAATATACTTAATGATAAATATAAACAAATATCTTACAGTTATCAAAGGTACTACCATTATCATATAGGTTATATACATTTGGACGGGTTTAACATCTTCTCTGGAGATTTTACTGACGGAACATGGCATTATACATTCTATTTTTGTTGTTAATTTTATAAAATTTGTTATTTGTTACCAAATTATCCTTGTTTTTTTATCAGTATTAGAAATTGTCAAAAAATATGGAAAAAAATCGCAGATTCTTGCATGTTTAGGAACAATTCCAAAACCTTTTATTTGCATTTACTTAAAATAGCACATTTTGATCAGGTGAGTCATAGCTTTATTGACATATCAATATCACGATTATATGGACGGAATAGTAACAAGCTGCTTTCACAGAAATATATGACATTCTCAGCAAACCCTGTGGTCATAATGTAACTATTAATACTTAAGTCTGAAGATAAAACAAAGAAGTCAACAAATAGATACATTTTAGTACATAAACATAAATATTTAGTAACTCGGGATTATTAACACATGCTAGGATAACTCTAGCTGATGAGAGTTTTAGGTTCAGATATCACAGTCTTCAGGACCTTTTTTTAAAGTTAATTTGTATTACATTACTTAAAAAAGTATTTTTTCGGAAAATCACATTTAGATATTCAAATCATCTCTTCGGCTTCATTATGATATCAAGCCAATGTAATGACTGACAGCTCATGTTGACAAGATATAACACATGCATATAAAAGTTTCGCCCCTTTGGGCTTTTCAATCATCAAGCTGACACAACATGGCCACGCCTCTTCCGATCCAGTGTTGCTGTGGCTTGTCGGACGGAACACTGATCGCGATGACAAAGTTGGTCGAATGACCTGTTGTGGATAGCACACCTCGACGTGCGCTTGTTTTGTAAATTGGAGACCTGTAGATTGGTTTGTCAGGGATGTCCGCTTTCTTTATGGGTTTCACCCAAACCTAAAAATAACATAAAAAACAACATATTTCATATTTATCTTCTTCAATTTTCAACTTTAACAGAAGACTAAAAGAATGTCCACCATGTTAGTTTCCTTGCTACTGTCTAGAACAGTCTATGAAGGCTATACATTATGTCAGACTAAATGATTAAGTCAGTGTGCCTATGAAAGATAGACTAACAAACTACAAGTGATTTGGCTAAATTTTGGAAAAATAATGAATAATCAAGTCAGGTTTTCTTACATTTTTTTTATTTAATTCTTTATTATTATTGTTTTCTTTGTGCTAAGATTTGTTGAATTTACTTACTTTGGGTAAGGGGTCAAACAATATCTTGGGTTCAGATTCAGCCAGTAACTTGGTTTTCCTGTCCCATCTCGCTCCATCCACAAATAGACCATACACAAACACACCTGTCACACAGATTATAGTACATTATTATAAGTCATATTAACAACACCTTGAATGATATATCTCAACAATGTCTTTCTAAGTATTGTAAGAGACAACTGTAAACTCATTTTCCTGGTGACTGAGTTTCACAAATTCTGATTTTTTTAGAATTAAACGTTTATATTTGTGTTAAAATCCAAAGCGATTAATTTTCCAGATTTCTTTCTGTTCACAAAATTCTCTAAATCAAATTGCACATAAAAATAAAAGCGGTTTTAATTAGTTTATTCATTGTAGGTTGGTTATTATAAAAGAATAGTATTATTTTACCATCTTCTGGAGGCTCGTCATACTCCTTGTCCTCCATGACGTCATAGTCAAAGCCAAGCAGATCGATGGGGATGGTGTACTTTCTGGCGTAGTTCTGCTGGGCACCAGTCAAGAAAGCTTGAGTGAAGAAGAATCCGGAGATCCAGAAAACGGTTGGTGGCCCCTGATCATACCAGTCCTGGGAAGGAATAGTCAAATGGATTAGCTCCATCTCCTCTGATTTTGCCGTATTAGCATCAATTTATTATGGACATTAGACAACCGGCCATCTGTATATTGTTTGTTTTATTTTCATGCTTTGGACAAGAAAATACCTTATAGAGTTCTTTATTTCTGGTTTCAGATTCATTTATTTGTTTTCTTAATTCAAAATTATTCAATAATAGGAAAGTATTAATTTCTGTAAGAAGTTAGGAAAAATTCCAAGTTAAGGAACCTTCCCTAATATTTTGTAATAGTATGGTATGACCAAGTAAAGATACATACTCTTTTTTAGTAGGGAACATTTTTGAAACAGAGCCCTGAATAACTGGACTATTTTTGTGAGTATTTTGTCAATTTCCAAGAAGTAGTCAATGTCAACATGCTTCTAAAATGTTCAAAAAAACACCTCCTAATACTGGTCATTCTGAAACCACTTTGGTATTTGTTAGACCTTTATGATTTTAATTGTTGTTTTTATTTACCTGGAGGAACTTGAGTCGAGTCAGGAAGTCGTTAACGTAGCTTCCTAATGGTTTGAGGGATGGGTAGGACTTCTTCATCCACATTCCAGGTGGAATGCCCTTCAGGACACTCAATACCACCTCCTCAAGGTCACCAGACATAACCACGAGACCCTGTTACCATGACAACAATATATATTAATACAGTATAGACGTGATATTGATTTTTATTAATATAACAAGATTTAAATAAAGACAATGTCACATTACACATTATATTTAAGTACCAATTAATCATCGTTTGATATACAAATGAAAAACTACTTATTTCAAGATTTCCATTACATAACTAATGTGCTTTAATTTTATCAAGGATTACCTCTCAGTTCGCTCTATCTGTTTCTATCCAACTTTTTATAAAACATTGGCTTGACCATCAATTGACCTTAAAAGTCCTCAATTTAATGGTGTATATAGATCATATCTGACCCTTGACCTGAGCGACCCCTGACCCCACTGACCTTAAGAGCCTTCCTGACATTGACGAGACTGGATCGGATGGTGATGAGCAGCCGGTTGAATCGCACCATTTCCTGTACCAGGACAGTGTTCATACTCTGTTTGTACGAAGTTGGGTATTTCCGCAGAGCCGCATCTGTGTCATAGTTAGGTGGTAACTTAGACAGTATGTCAGCCGCGACCTCGTCCACGACCTCATCAGTAGACTTTCCTCCCTCCGATGAAGCTTTAGCCTACAGTGACAAAGTTCAACAGAGGGCAAAATTAAAAACTTGTCTCAAAATCATATTTTATCAGTAGACTGTCTCAAAATCATTTTTCATCAGTGGACTGTCTCAAAATCATATTTTATCATATCTTTGCAGAATATTGAAAGACCTTCCTTAATATCATCTTTGCAATACTATATTGTTGTATTTTTGTTGTCATAAAAAAAACAGCCTTTTTTTGCTAAAGTATGAATCTGTAAGAAGCAATTGAATATGCTTCACTTTGAGTATGGAAACAAAGTATTGGTTATCTTTTGAAATTCGATATCCTGGAATTACAAATTAAGATTTCTCTATTTTGTAAATAATGAGAAGAATGAAATGTTGATAGAATTGAAGTACAGAAGTGAGATGTGTTGAAGATTTGAGTGAGAAACATGAGAAGTGATGAGATACAACAGTAATCATTCATCAAAGTTAGACTCATGAGTACTGAAATACATACAATTACAAAGCTATGATCTACATACTAACTAATGTGTGTCCGTTCTTTAATATACTGATATTTGATCATATTTCACTTAACTCGTTTTAAAAACTTTTTTAGCACATCTAAATATTTCTTAACATTTTCTTTAGGTTGGAAATTATTGGGCGGTATGATTTATGTAATGATGTAAAGATTGAGTCATTTTGGCCGAACTGCAACACTGTAGTATAGTGTCGTCTTCTCAGCAGTGCCGAAATCAACATTGATCATTGATCTTCTACTTTCATTTCGAAGACAGTTTTTACATTTTTGTGTATTATGGTGTACACAATTCATACTGGTCATCGAAACGTCACACATAAAATGTTCACGGTTGTGTAACAAAGATCATTACATAATGATGTATCATTACATAAACTAGATATGTCTCAAACCAACAGATAATTACCTCTAATCCACTACAATTCAAACACTAATATATAATTCTCATGGCTTATACAAATATAGCCTGCTGTTGAATAAAACTTAAATAGCTGAAAATAGAAAAGCATGCATGCTGTTAGTGTTTTCCAGTATGTTGAGACTAGCAAGAGTTTAGTATTCTATTTCTCACATGCATGAGACAAGCTTGAAGTTGAGTACACCCTTGTGTGCATGTATTGTATGAATTGCTCTTATCAATAATATCAAAGATTTCAGTCTTTCAGAGTTTCTATGAAGACTATAAAAGATCGTAAAATAGGGTTAGATTTACACAGATTACAGGAATAATAAGTCAGTCAGTATGTCTGCATGTATAGAATACAGCACACAATATATAGACAGAATCATACAGAAACTGGTTGTATGGTTATAAACAGGTAGTTTTATATATCAGTAGATCTCATCTGTAAGTTTATCGGGTAAAAAGTGCACAAGATATCGGTAGTGATGAATGATGAAAATGAACAACATATTCTAATTATCTAATTGTATAATCATTAGATATCGTGGCTTGTATTTGAAACAGTTGCTATGGAAACTGGAGAGTCATTGCTATATATAAACATCATTTTCAGTGATTCTAGCTGATACTATAATGGTTGTTGCTATGTAAGTTGTGTTGTTATGGTAACAACTGTCATGCCTCTCTCTTTATAGTCACGGCCAATGTTGTCATGGCAATTGTTACCATGGATACCGATACCTTGTACAGATTTGGTGGTACAGCTAGACTAGCATTACTGATAACCCTCGTTACAGGTGAACTCGTTAGCGATGCACATCACCTTGTATCTATTAGTGTCTATATACGTATAGGTGTCAGCACAAACTCATTTCCAAAACATACACCACAAGGAAAGGAGCTAAAACCCTAGGGGCGTGGAAAATATACTGGTGTAAATTACATTCGCTCATATATCATATGAATTTGGATGATTATAGCTGAAGTTACTTCAAAGTCTTGAAAAAACACAATATTTTCATTAAAGTTTTCCATTTCATCTTTCTGTCCATGTATTGTAGCTAAAATGGAGCAAGACTGACACCAGAATGCAAAAACTGTAATGATAATATGTTTTGGAAAAGAGCTTGTCAGAGTAGAGAATGCTGTAAATATAGAACTCTAATATACAGTAGGCCAAAGACTAGTGATGTATCAGGCCTTATACAGTAGGACTAGTGATACTTTAGGCCTTACCCTTTTCTGTTACCATGGAGATTGTATTTGTTTATTGTCGACACCCGTGGTAACCACACACAAACCACACGAAACAAAAAGAAACAAACAAAATCATTAAATTAGTTCATATTAAAACTACATTGGCAATAACCTTCACTGTTACACATAATGTATAATATAAAGCAATTCTACAAAATTCTACAGGGGGTATTTTTACGGGGCAAACTCATTCATCAGGGCAAGTAGTAAAGGTTTCTGGGTGAAAATCCACATCTATAAAATTTTATATCTCTGTAAGTTAATCTAAAGAAAACCTGAAAGTCAAAATATAAAGCTGTTCAAAACATCACTACAGTCATGTATATCTAACATGAAAATGCATGCCATTGACCATCACACCACCCGCACAATAACACGTGCGAGTACAAACTTTCCAGTTCTTTATCGTTCATGGGGAGGCCATTTACGGGTCTCCAGTAAGGTTTTAACCTGTGTAATATTCTAGTTATCAATAAAATTATCTCATATCTACTTCCCCTAGCACTCCCTCCTGTCTCCGACTCCCATTCTCCACTCTCTCTGCTATCTTTCTTTCTAATCTATCATTTAAATAGTATGATTATAACCAAAAAATTAAGATAAATTTTAGGACAATAAAATAAATGTCCTTAGAAAATGCTGTAAAGACTTAGAAAATAACATTTAAACAAAAAGGATCCAATACGACAATAGAAAGAGATAAAATGTTCACAGATACAACATCATATCTGATGTAGCATTCACATACACTTTTTTGTGGATATTTTACATGACGAGTGAAAAACAATAAAAAAGATTTTTCAATATTTAGTAGAATCGTCACTTCATTCCTATAAAGAAATAGATCAAACACTCTATCTGGTGTGCACCTAACACTCTTAACAATACAACAGTCGCACATGCAAAATTGTGAAACTCAAATAAGTCATTCACATCTACGGAAAAAAAACTCATTTTGAATATCATTCAATCAAATGGTATCTATTTTTCAAACACATAGATCGTCCTAATATATTGCTGGTGTTTCAAATGAACTTTTTTTTTTGATGAATTATTGGCAACAAATTGAAATAAACACCTTTAATTTTAGTTACACAAAACCTTACTAAACCTGAAGATATACAGAAAAGGATATTTAAACTTTAAAACCACGTTTTACATTTGATTATATTACTGTAATTCTTATGGCTGTCTATTAGAATTTAAATGGAAAAATATTTGCCTAATAATATGTAGACTTTATGGCTAGGATATTTTTCTACAAGACACAAGAATATGTTTTAATTTCGTTTAGTGAATAACAAGATAAGATTAGCACTTTAGTGCTGTAATTACGATATAATATCACGACAACTGTAGGACAATGAGGACTTGACTTTGTTGTTACATTTTATAACAATGACAACATAAACAATCCAATGTAACAATAACAACAACATGATGTGCTGGTACAAACCACTTTACTGAAGTGGACTGGCCAGGGGCGCAGTGCCTGAGGCGCCCGCAACATAGCTAGGGCCTGTAGAGCAAGTCGGCAACCATGAAAACATATGCATAACATCACGGAAACAATAAGGAAAAAGAAAGAAACAAGTTCCTGACCAAGCGTTTTTAGGCTTACAAATGCCAAATATAATCTATTCCATCACAGCAGCCCGCTGCCCCCCCCCCCCTCCCTATGTAGGTAATCCCCGATACCCTTCTCCGCCTTCTTTCTAGTGCAACTGCAGTAATGATATGATTGAATTAAACATCAAAGATGACCTAGAATAACTGGAAAAGAAAGATTTTGTGCCGAGGGTAAAACAAATTCCTGCTGTTTGTCTGCCCTTTGATTGCGGCGTTTGGGCGCTGATGTAAAATGAAATACAAAATTTAATTCTGACAAATATCAAACAAGTACGGCTCCAGATAAATTCAAAATATAATATTAATACAATCACCAAATTATTAATACAAAACATAATTCAAAGAGTCTGCTTAAAGTCCAAGAAACTATTTACAGGGTCTCGCACTTATTGAAGTGACAAGCAACTATTTCATATACACCTACTATCTTGTTATCTAAATACTTTTTTCACTGATTTTTCCTAAACTTTTATAAATATGCTAAATGTTTATTATCAGAGGTAAAATTAAACTGTGAAATATATATTACAAAATCAAAACCTGAGAAATGTGGACATTAAACAAACTCATGAATTTATTTTAAATATCAAACAAACTCTGGGTTAAATGTGAAAACCAAACAGAAGAACAAACCAGGGGTGACCATGAATGGAGGACAATTACTGTTAACGTGGAATTTTATGCCAATGCCTTTTTTAGCACTAAAATTTCTTTCTCGCGCACGATTTTGTGTCTGTATGAAACTATTTTGCAAAAGGATAACAGTACATCGTGAATTGTTTACAGTTAAAAATCATGTGAGGGGAAAATTTAAACCAATTACGCGAATACCTATTAAGTGCGGATATCCCCTCTCATGAAAAATTTGTGTCCATATGACAATATTTATAGCAAAAATAAAAATCGTCAAATATTTACACATACATCATGAAATTTAACACTTGCAAATATATCAACGTTTACAGTAATCCAATAGGGATCTTTAATTGGGATCTAATAAATTCCTGAGGGAATTACTCATTCAAATGAGTTTCGACTGAAGTGGCAGGAAACAAAATCACTAATGGGTTTGAAAACGGTATAAACACGAAGAGGTATTGTGTATACCTGTGTCAGCAGGATGTTGTTGAAGAGAAGACGAGTCTCGCCCTGGTCCTTGGTGATGTCAGCATTGTCGTTCATACCGAAGATTCCAGGCTTGGAGTTCAGCGGCAGGTTACGGATAAATTCAAGGGTTCCGTCATACTGTGGTGACAAATACAGACATCAGTTGATAAAGGAACAGATTTGGGATCTCATTCAATCAAAATTTTACAGTTTGATGCAAATTGACCTTGATATACAATCCACAATGATAACTCCTATTAACAGTTGAACACAATACAAAGGAAATCAAGTCATTAGCATAAGAATAGGTGACTGTTACCGGTTTATATTTAAAGGGAGCTTACTCTGAACAAATTAATTTGATGAAGATGACTTCTGAAAATACAGCTAGTTTTAAAATGTCAGCAATCTAAAGACATTCTTTCCCCCACAGGTGTTTCTATTTTACTTACATCAAGATCATTTGGTGAGTAATAATCACCCGTCTCATCAAATTTATAATTTTTGTCCTCAATAATACTGGTGCTGTAGAATTTGTCGAGGATGCTGTGGAGCGTACGACGATCCCACTCGTCCGTGACACGACCACCATAGTTACACTCTCCAGTAAGGTATCGGATCGCGTCGTATTGGATATCCTGTATACATTAGATATATAAATATGTATTGTAAGTAAATTAGGTTCTAATTTATAAACATGAAAGTGAATTAGTAACTGATTTATAAATATGCAAGTAAATTAGTTTCTTATTTATAAATATTATAGTGGATAAGTTGTTGATTTAATTATCTAAGACAGTTTTAAACTGCTCTATATTAAATAAAAAAAGAAGAAGAATTTCATTACTGTTCAGCAGCACTGAAATTCAATTTTTTTTTTTATATGGATGCCTTAACTAAGGGAGGTAACTGATAGTCTCTGTGAAGCAGAGACCATAAGAGAAATATCCAACAACATTTATATGGTTATTTAATTTCATGGTTTACAGGTAAAACATTGTGTTTTGCGGTGATTAATTTTGGCGAATTTTAATCCTCCGTGGTATATACGAAAATAAAAATAAATTGGTTTGTCCTATTTTACCTCATACTCATTCAGGTACATAGCCAACTGTTGTACACTGATACGCAGATCAGTCTCGTTAAATTCATATGGATTGTTCCAGCCTAGAGGTCCAAACTTCCTTCTCTCTTGGACGATTCCGTGGAAGAAGCACAAACCAAAGAGTAGTTTCTTCCAGGCATACTGAAATACAGAGTTTTATCATATCTCATCGATGTGAAACAAAAATGATTTTTTTTTTTATGAAATTGATATTAAAATTTTGACCATAAAACAAAGCCACTAGCTTTTATTGACTTGTCATATATTCCTTTCCTCAAAGACTGCTAAAGTTTCCAAAAATTAAGATATTAACAATAATATGAATTTTAAATTGCATCCATTTTTATTATTTGTTTAAATCATACCTGGTTCTTGACAGACGAGAAGAACTCGGGGTCAGAAATGGGGTCAGTAAGGTATGATCTGAGGACATTAAATCTGAGTCCTTTTGGCGGCTCGTTGGTCATCTTAACACCGTTCTGGAGGATGGACACAGGGAAGAACGAGGCCGGGTAACTGGTCAGCCACAGACGGAAGTCAGGGTGGGTCTGTTCCGGGTTTAAATCCTATGAGGAAAATTTAGCAAATATACATCTAAGTGTCGTCTGCTTTGGTCCGAGTGATGATAAGTCATAAGTGTAATCTCAAAAATATTTAAATTATCAGTCGTAACTGACAAAGATAACATGTTGAAATAATTTCATAAAATTAATTATCATGCAGGTTTAACAAGAAACAATCAAATAATTGGAAAATTTTGTTTAACAATTGCATCAATGCTTCTAACATTGCTTTGATACATTTGACTTATTCTTTAACAGCACCTTTCCTACTAAGATTGTATAAAATCTATCTTGTAATTCCAACAAATTTCCTTACTTCACAAATCTTCTCCAGCGTGGGCATCCAAGATGGCGCCAAATGACAATTCTGTAACATCACCCAGGTGCCTTCCTTCACTCCCTTCTGTATCATCTTTATGGCAATCGGACCTTGACCTTGACCAAGTGAGAGAGAGTCAAACTTGGCTCCACCGAATCCCTGTAGAAATATATCAATATTGAAGGAGTCAAAGTCTGTATCAAATCCTATAGGATTCATTTCATCATCAATGTACAAAGTGTCACAGAATTAAAACAAGGTCATCAAAACACATCACTTCCATTCATAACTTCTTTGAAGTGGATAAATTCTCTGATTTAAAGGCCCACTACCTTTCTGAAGCAAAATTTAAAGGTTTCTTTAAATCATTAACTACGTAAGAAAAAACATATCGATGGCCTAAGATGAGGTCACAACACCAAACATATGCAAGATTTCCTGCGTTAAATATGATAACTGAGGAGATAAATTTCGCTGTTTGCCGTCTTGCGCAGTAATAGTCAACTACCGCACGATATTTAGGACGATGGCGGGAATTACATGAGACGACCCACGTTATAAATATCAACAATTTATTCATTTTTTATTAAACTCTTCAGAAGATGATGATGAGTATAGTTATAAAGGTAAGTTAATAACATTTGCAACTCTACAAAATTATCGATCTCGTTTTGCATTCCCATTTTAAAAATTAAAAGCCGTTTTGAAAGGGTAGTGGGCCTTTAACTCATTCAGCCCTGAAATTTTATAATGGACTTGTCTAGTGTTTAATTTTGAAGAGTCTAAAAGTGTCTTCTGGGGTGTATGTGTTAAGCAACACTAAACAAAACAATTGATTCTCAGGATGTTTTAACTAGAATAGTATATAAGCATACTAGTATATAACCTACCTGATCATCGGCGAACTTGAGGAGAGACGACATCGGATCTGCACCAGGAGACAGAATAAAGATAAGTGGGGCAGCACAGGTACTGTCAGCGAAGGCTTTCGGCAGATCAAACGGTGGAGGCTCGATAAACTTCTTACCAATTTTCTCTGCAACAAAGTCCTGCACTGCTGGCACGACCTGGTGAAGAAAGAGAAAACTTTCTGTTTAAAAAAAAAGTCAATTTCTATGAATTGGTAATAAGGTCGGAATCTGAGGCTTTCAAAACTTTTATTGAATTACAATGAGATACTATGTCTGAGGGTGATAATGGATTTTGATTGGCGACTGTTTTGCCAGATTACCTTGTCAGGACGTAAACATCGGAGGACTAACATCTTCTGAAACATCTCCAGTTTCTCCTCCCAGTCGCCAGCCATCTTGGCGTGTTGTGGCTCCTGAAAACAAATGAGATCAAAACTGATTACTAAAAGGAAAAACAATCATAAAATTCCAACTTAATAAAACAACAACAGAACAGTTTTATAATCAAACAAAAGCATTTAGGTTGTTCTTGTGAAATTAGCTACAAAAACACAATAAAACATGATGGAGCTAAAGAGATGTCCTCTCCAGACGAGGGGTATATTGTGGCTAGTACTGACCAGGGTTACATAAAGATAAACAAAGGGCCCACATACCAGTGA
The DNA here is from genome assembly GCF_041381155.1 of Argopecten irradians. NCBI lineage: Eukaryota > Metazoa > Mollusca > Bivalvia > Pectinida > Pectinidae > Argopecten > Argopecten irradians. The sequence goes on along the minus strand of NC_091149.1, from coordinate 22,626,358 downwards.
ATCGTACATCTCCCTCCATTGATCTTTCTGGCTAATAAACTTGGTACGAATTCCCTTGAAGTGCTCTAGGTCGTCCAGACGACACATCTCATCCCAGGATTTGGAGGGAAGCCAGGACGTGGGATTACTGTGTGGGTTGTCGAGACCGATACCTCCGGTCAGTAGGAACCGCCACTCCTCCTCGTTGATCTTTTTGTCGTGTTTAAGGATGTTTACCGCCAACAGGAATGAGAACAACAGCTGGAATAATAAATAGGAAATGTTTTATAAAGCATAACAGACACTGAGAATGAACATGTTCTGTTTACTGATCATAGCATATAGATTATCTATTTTTCTCTTTAGTTTAGCAAAAGTAAAATGAAAGATAAATTTGAAACCAAAGATACAGATTGAATCAATATTTGAGTTTTATCTGTAGTATTATGTCCATGGGTGGTGATTGGAACTTGTATACTAAGTACGAGAAGTAATAATCAGGGTAAACGGGAGACAAAGTGTCCAAGGGAAGTAATTTAGAAGTCATATATTAAGGAGAGGGAATATTAAGGTGGCAGTGTACAGTAGATTTGAAAAATTCAGCAAAATTAAGTGCAGGCTTTAATTATGTACACACAGCTTTTTAACCTTAAATGACATCTATATCAAAGTATATATATTTTTAATCTACACAACATTTGCTATTGTTATGCAGAGTTCATTTTTGGACAAGTCTGCTTTTTGTGGTGTTGTGAGCCTGTAAAAACCATGGTAACCAAATTTGTTTTTTTGAAAAAATGCAAAAAATTGGGATTTTCAACCCAAAATTACACCCCCTCTAGGAGATTTTTTTTTCTTGAACACAGTTTAAAACCAAGCATCACTGCCGTGATAGCGGAACCGAGCCTATTTCGACATAGGTATATCATTAAACTTTTGAGCAATCTTACCTCGTACCCCGGCTATCAATTTCTGCTGCTACAGTATCGAGTTTTTCCATCTTAGACGCACATTCGGATATCCTCTAAACCTTTAATCTCGAACCCATTTTGGGGAATTTCTTTATGCAAATGTGAAGCTTGCATATAATTCTCTAGATTGAATTCACCAATTTTAGGACATATACATTTTTTAATTTTTTATGCATATAATAAAACAGGGGCTTTCTGCTTGATAAAAATCTCACCCATGGCCATTCGGTCTTACTGTACACTGCTACCTAACCTGAGTACATGGGAGACAACTGAGGAGTTATTACAAGGGAGACAACTAAGGAGAACTCTTACCTTGTCCTTCTCAAACAGTGAGCGACATATGTTACAGTACAGAGAATATGTAAAATGGTTGTGCAGGTTTTGTAAGCGCACGGCTAGGTCGTCTGACTTCTCTGCATTCTCGATCGACATTCCAAACAGATTGATGAACCAGGTCAGAGAATACTGGTACATAGGTTCAATATTGGCCAGATCAGCGATGGAGAAAAACAAGATGGTGGAATGAATGGCAATTGGTTTGTAGCCCAGACGAGCTTTGTCAATTTTCACTTCTGTTTCCTCAGCAATGGCCTAAAATAAAAGAACATAATTTTTTAAGATTTTCATCAAATTTATCAAAAACATCACAGAAAAATAAATTCAATATGGTATCAAGGAAGTGTATGAATGTATAATCTTTTAAAGATAATCATGACTAGCTGAAAATTTACCTGTTTTAACATCCTAGAAAAATTAATTAAAGATTCTAATTGAATATTGGTTTTTTTTTTTTAAATATTCATGATGATTAGCCTTAAATTTACCTGTTTTTCTGAAATCTCGTCAGAGAGGGTTTTGGATGAAGACATAATCTTAATGGCTGTTTCATCCTCCAGAATGTTGCCTTCTGATGAAGACAAAACTTCCAGGATCTTATCCTCAATTTCCTTGAGTTGGCGTTTGTTGGTAGCACTCTGTATGATGAGGGCGTTCTTTTCCTCCTCCAGTTCAGGTCGTTCTTTAGCGACCACTATACCTAATAACTGATCCTCTAGACCCTCGGGGGTGATCATAAAGTTCAGCAGGGTGACCTGAAGACATCAAATATCATAATTATAGCAATCACATCTAGCTTAAAGTGAACAGTCGGGCAAGAAAGCTAAAGTCGGTAAAAATGGTGTGAATGTATCCAGTATAATTTCGCTTTCAATGCTTTCAACTTTTCTTCATTTCAATGGTCAGAACTGGGAAACTAAGCAAAACTTGGCCGTCATAGTAATGTGTGAGAACTTTTGGAAGGCCAATGAACGCATTTAGACTGGTTTTCTTTGCCCGACTATTCACTTTAACAGTGCCAACATTCTTTCGTGTTCTATTTACTTTCGCAATAACATGAAATTCACAGCAAAAGCTTATAAACCTTGTTTATATTGATAGAAATTTAACTTTATTTTTCAAATTTTTGTAAGTTAATCTTTGCAAACTTTTAAATTTAGTTGGTCTACGAAAAATTGTTGGAACTACAGAACTTTGCAGTTTCTGGTTTGTGATGGAGTTACATATCTCCTGTCATAAATCAACTATGTATGAGATGCAGGAGGATTGTAAATGTTTTCTGTAAGTTTACCTTCAACAAAATCTCTGTGAGATAGTGGAATTATCTAATATAACTCAAGCTATTTCATTAAACTTTCGCTAATATACTGTAACTCAAGCCTAAGTTACGCTGAACAAGGTCTCTGTGAAGTAGTGGGATTTCAGAAATATGATATCTAATATAACTAAAGTGATTTTGTAAAACTTAGTCTAAACCAGCCTTACCTTGACTGAGGTCTCGGGGAGGTAGTGGGGATTTCGGAGCTTGGTTGTGATGTAGAATTTGAAGTCCTGAGAGTACTCTATGGTACTGTCTCCAAGTCGGATACAGATGCTGCCACCCTGTTTGAAGGTTTGTTTCAGCAGCAGTGGCTCAAGGAGAGGATCCAGCTCTTCCTGTACGTTCTCCAGCAGGACCTGTCAACAATATTGTAATTTAATCCTCTGTTCATTTACTGTCTTGTGATTTAAGTAGGTCAGGACTCTGTCTTGAGATTTAAGTAGGTCAGGACCTAACTGTCTTGTGATTTAAGTAGATCAGGACCTTACTGTCTTGAGATTTAAGTAGGTCAGGACCTTACTGTCTTGAGATTTAAGTAGGTCAGGACCTTACTGTCTTGAGATTTAAGTAGGTCAGGACCTTACTGTCTTGAGATTGAAGTAGGTCAGGACCTTACTGTCTTGAGATTGAAGTAGGTCAGGACCTTACTGTCTTGAGATTTAAGTAGGTCAGGACAAAACGTGGTTCTAGTATAGAAATGCTATGTACTGTAAAACAACTTATTTTAACTGTTAAATTTTAGCATAAATATTAATTATGATTTTATGAAAAAGAAAAAACAAATCGCTGTAGATTTAACTATAAGTAAAATAGAATGTTTTAAATGTGAATCGCCAAATTAGATTGCCGTTAAAAGTTTGTGAGGCGTGAAACAGTAAAATTAAAACATAGCAAAAATAAATTGGTGTCGGAGATTACAAAATGTTTACGCTGTTTCAAAATATTTTTAACAAAATTAATTTGATATATGAAGCAAACTTACTGGAGTTCCAAACTGGATACAGTTCTCCAGTGTCCTCACAAAGTCGGCATCACTGAGTTTGATACAGTGGAGGTTATTGGCCTTCTCCATGTTTTTGATCCATTTATTTGCCTGGCCCTGGGGATCAATCATCAGCGGCCAACGACGCGCATTTCTGGTGAATATCAAAATAAATCAATAGGTTAAGGATGTATTCGTGTGATAAACATTAACTCACGGCCCAAATAAATAGTAATATTTACAACTATGACAGTCAAATCATCAAAATTCTTCATTTTAAAAGAAGTTTTATGTTCTAAATGAGCTAGACATCTTATAGCATAAAGCCAAATCTCAATACTGATTACCAATCAACTTAAACAATAAAATCAGAAACTACAGCGGTAAACTTACGACAACATGATTCCATTTTCTATGGAGAAGTTGTCCGTAGGGAGACCAGCAATGTTCCAGGCACGAATCTTGACTGGTTCTCCGAGTGTGTTGATCAGGGAGAAATCATTGGAGCATGGAATTCCGTTGCTCTTAATGGAGGCTATCCAGCTCTGCGTCTGGTCCTGAGGAGGCAGGTAAGAATTTTAATGTACAAATATTACTGTTATAATAGATCAACAGTTTGAAACAATCTTTTAATGATCAAATTTTTGTAATCATATCAATATTCTATGAAATTGTGAAATATCATCCCCATAAAAATAACCAACTATATGTTATGAAGGAAATATTTTGTTTTTGAATTTTACAGAGCTGCCTCCCTTGGGGGAAGGAATTGAAATTAATCTTACCTGTCTGAAGGCAGATGTAAATGTTCCGAGGTAGGAGACTATTCCGGACGAGACAAGGATATCACCGGTCAAGTTTGTGTACTGGATACCAAGACGATGGGCGGCCTGGCCCCAACTGTACAAAGGGAGGTAATTATAGTCAAAGGGTTCTCAAGAAACATGTTATTGTGTCAACAAGTATCAATGATTATTTGTAGCAAAATTTGATATTAGGAATATATATACAATTGTATTTTGAAGCCAACTATTTGCTATATATATTAGAACAGCCTTCTGAATGAAAAGATTGAGGTTTGGTTGATTGATTGAACTTCAAATCAACAGCCAAGGTTATTTATGGACATGCCAGGTCTAAGTGGTAAAGGAAAGTCAGAGTACCTGGAGAAAAACCACTGCCCTGCAGTCAGTACCTGTCAACACGGGATTAAAACTTGCTATTCAGGGAAAAAGGGCTTGTGGTTATATATCTGAATATCTTAACCACTAAGCTATCGCAGCCCTTCAATGGATAAAAAGTAATAATGCTTTTATAGGTATTATGATAACTAAATGGAGAAGTATTGCCTCACCGATCCTTCTCTCCTCCCAGTCCACTGATCAGCTGCTCAGCTCGTTCTAATTTCTTTGTACACATGTCCACCTGGTTCTCCAGATCTACCTTCTTTTTCTTGTTGTTTTCCAGAGTTGTCTGTAATTTGGCCAGTTTGTCCTGGACCTCCCTCAGTGAGGCTCTCTTCTTCTCCAGGGAAGCCATAGCAGTGGCCAGTTCACCCTCAGCTTCCTTCAGCTTGATCTTCTTAGGGGCAACAACCTTAGCAACTCTGTTTGGAAAGAAAAAAAATATTTATATACATTAGATTTCACCTTCAATCTCTGCTAACTGTAGCAGGTTACTAGCAATTTATTATATTTGTCTCCTTATTTAATTCTCCATCATGTGACCTTGTTTGTTGTATGTGTGTATACGTACTTACTATTTTTAGTAATTCATATCCTACAGATTTATATTTGTAAGAATCCTGTGTTACCCTGAATATACTATAAATAGCACATTATGAGTTTTGTTACTGACATAGGAATCTCTACCAAATATTTACTCTAGCCTTTCAAGACATAATGAAATCTTAAAAACTCAATTTATCTCAGCAGCTTTTGGTTCAATGGATAAATATCTAAACCAAAGTTCTCAGCAATTATAGGTAGTTACATTTATAAAAGCTGATTTTTTTTACAAGAATCCCATCTTTTTGATCTCAAACTAAAAACAGTAATATCCTTAGCAACTTTCTTAACATTCAAATTCTTACTCCAAGACTCAGCATGTAAAATACTGATGATAATAAAAGGTTCTGGTATCAGTAAAATCTATAAATTTATGGTAATATGTCCTAATTAGTTTTTCAATTTTACATATAATTGTAATCATCTACAAACTTACCTATCATACACATCCATGGCACAGCACCACCTACACAGACCCTCACAGGCAGTGGAGGCATTCCTGACCTTGTCAGGGTCAAACTCGGGGTTTGTCATGTACTTGGAGCGGAGCTGCTTCATATAGGCTACGGGGATATTATCCTGTAATAATGTAGGAGTAGAGGTCAGCAAACCAATGACAGTATAAAGAATCTTAATCTGAAGACTTCCCATAGTGTTGTATTTTTTCGCAAGAGACATACTTTCACGTAATTTCCCAAGAAAGCAAGAATGCCAATTCAATAGGTTCACTATTTATTATTGTCATTTAGTGCCCTTGATAGTGAATTTATGTATTTGAAAATGCGTCAACAATAACAAAGACGCAAAATATTCTATAGAGAAAATATGTAGGCAATATAATATAAATGTAATCAGATCTTCTGTGTAAATCTTTACATAAGCTTAAATGTGTCCCAACTCAGTTACCTTGTCGAAATCTCTCAGACTCTCCAGGAATTTCATGTCACCCAACATTTTCTTGGACGGCCCCCAATAATCCTCAATCTTTTTGCCGGAGCCGCTAGGGTCGGGAATACGTTCTGGTTTGATACCCTTAAGTACACATACAGCCTCCAGTACAAGCTTGATACCGTACGGAGGACTCTTCATCGTCTTTACCACAGTGATATCCTGGGCTGTCAAGGTGTTGAGGGCAGCCAGAGCAGCATTCAGCGCCGGGATAGCCTCGGCGAGATCAGCATCACATTCATCTTTGATTGCCTTAGCGGCTTTAGCTTGTTCGTTGGCGACAGCCTCATCAGCTTTCACAACCTACAGACAAACATGATTTATTATCTCAATGTTGATACAATGTTGATACACTGTAAATGAGGGTATTTTTGGGAGTGCTTCATACTGTGATTTGTATGTATAAAACTTTCACTGTGTTGTTATTTTTGGGAGTGCTTCATACTGTGATTTGTATGTATAAAACTTTCACTGTGTTGTTATTTTTGGGAGTGCTAATACTGTGATTTGTATGTATAAAACTTTCACTGTGTTGTTATTTTTGGGAGTACTTAATACTGTGATTTGTATGTATAAAACTTTCACTGTGTTGTTATTTTTGGGAGTACTTAATACTGTGATTTGTATGTATAAAACTTTCACTGTGTTGTTATTTTTGGGAGTACTTAATACTGTGATTTGTATGTATAAAACTTTCACTGTGTTGTTATTTTTGGGAGTACTTAATACTGTGATTTGTATGTATAAAACTTTCACTGTGTTGTTATTTTTGGGAGTACTTAATACTGTGATTTGTATGTATAAAACTTTCACTGTGTTGTTATTTTTGGGAGTACTTAATACTGTGATTTGTATGTATAAAACTTTCACTGTGTTGTTATTTTTGGGAGTGCTTCATACTGTGATTTGTATGTATAAAACTTTCACTGTGTTGTTATTTTTGGGAGTACTTAATACTGTGATTTGTATGTATAAAACTTTCACTGTGTTGTTATTTTTGGAGATATCCCTGCAATATGTAAAGATGAGATAACTCTACTCGCCTTCTCGACTTTAGCCACCTCGACAGAATCCTTCTCGATGACAATCATGATCTCGTCAACCTCCTTACTGGCGATGACAAGCTGTGGCTGTAGGTCTGTCAAGTCTTTCTGCATCACGGCGACCTCAGATGCAGCTGACTGTAGCTTCTCTAGACCCACTTCATATCGCCTCTTCTGCTTCTGGACCTCTCTAGATTAGAGAATAATAAAGATGGTGTTAAAAAGATCTGCAGAGAAGGATCATTAAAAAGGTAATTAGCTTAATCACATGATTAGTGAACTTCTAATTTCTCACTTGTCACTTAGGTTGGCATAGGTTAGCACTTTAAGCTTTGATTATAAGTTAATGCCCTTTCCAACAATTGGTCCTTGATATATCAACCTCTAACTTTAAAATCTACATTTTCTAAAAACTCCTATCATTTTCACTATTGTATAATAGCAAGTTAAAAATCATAGAGATACTGGAAACAAACATAATTGATTTTGTTACTTTTGACAATAACAACTTAAATAACAACAGGTTTTGTTGATCCTCATTAACCTAAGGTTTGACCTGATTAGCATAAGGTTTTAGCTTACATCTAAAGGTAACTTGGTGTGACTTACTGTCGTTTTTTGTCCAGCAAAGTTTTAAATGTACTAATTAGTTCGAGGTACGATGTTGGTGTGACGTAGTTGTGACGTTCTAACTCAAGGAAGAACCGCTGTGACAATTCTCTTGTTGAGGTGTGGAATAGTTTACATATGGTAGTACAGCCCACACGCTCATCCTCGCCCAGCTCGACGTCCTCCAGGAAACGTAGGGCGACGGCCTGTAAGGCATCCTCAGGCCACGACTGTAACAAAGGTCAAGGTCATGTATATTATCATACTTTATAGATCTATCATGAACTTAATTATTAAGATAACAATATTTATAATAACTAGGTCATGTTTTCTCAATAGTTTGTACATACCAATTTTTAAGAACAGACAATGTTTTTTCCATTTACATGGGGTTTTCTTCTTATTTTTAATTGCATCGTCAAGAACAAGTCCATTTTCATAGAAAAGTGAAATTATTAAAAGATGCTTATTTCGTCCAATAAAAATGCTTGATATACACATTTTTTTTATGAAATAAAATGAAAAACCAAAATGAGATGGAAAATTAAAGTCCCTGTAAATGTATAAAATTCATCGCTATGGAAACTAACCTGGAACCAATCAATGGTACAACAGTTGACAAGTGAGGGGAATTTCCTGAGACGGCTTCGGAAAGTATCTCCGATGGGACTCATAGCCAGGACAATGTGGAGCTGGTCTCGGACTCGCGAGATGAAGAAGTTAAACAGAGCTACTGGTGTTCCATCGGTCTGCTTTGTTTTGTCCCTTTGCCGATCCAACTGGCGCATTTTTTCACAGATTTCTTGTTTCTCATCAATAGCGAAGAGGTTTGGTACCTCACCAGCATTTAACAGATTATTAATATCTTCCAAGAAAGATTCTTGTTTGATCTAGGAACAGAAAGTATCGACATATTTAGCAACAAAAATAATATTTTTCTTACAAAATATAAGATGATTCCTCAACAGTTTAAAAAATTGATAGATTTTTACAGTTGCTGTTGAAGCTATCTTGGCAAATCAATTTTTTTTTAAACTATCAAACTTTAATGAAATTCGGTAATGTACTCTATGAATCCTTCTAGGAAGTGCCAATTTTAAGTAAGATATACCCAGAGAATTATCTATGTTGTGAAACATTATTTTCACTTATCCAGTATTTACCTGGGTATCAGAGAACAAGAAGACACCATGGTTTTCTGTCTCTGTAGATTTACGTAAAATTCTCTTCAAATCCTCACGCCACTCGGGAGTTCCGTAACTTTTGGAAAGTTCAACCTGTTTATAATCCAAAGATAATGCACAATCAAACAAGGAAACAATCTCCCTTAATTATATTACATGAAATATAATAAAAACAATTTCAACATGTAGTACTAACAAAAATATTTCTATATTAAAAAATACAAAATATGTCTGAGAAAAAACCATTCGTCTCATTCAGCTTATCAATTAAAATAAATTCTGATTTGGCCATTATCAAATATCAATAATTTTATCAATAATTATCAATTATGACATATCAAAATTATCTCATTGTGTAAAATTATTTCAGAATTTATAAGAAACCAAAACCTTTTTTTTTTCAAATATTTGTACATGATTTTTGTATGATGGTTTAAATATCTGACCTGGAACAGATCAAAGTCTGCCATATGTGCTGCGAGTCTGGTGAGGGACTGACGACCGGAGCCTCCCACTCCAGCAAGAAGGGCATGACTCCTTGGCTGTTTTATAATCCTAGCAATTCTGGACACATGCTCAATGGCAAATCTGTGGAAATACAATATCACAGTAAAAACTATGATAACTCTACCTACTATATGCTAATGACGTTAGGATAATGATACCAGTGCGTATAATTGATTATTTTCACGAGTTCACATGACAGTGCTGAGATTGTGATTTGCTGCACAAATTATTGAGAAATTGTTGAGTCATATAAATCATGACAGCCAGATCGTGAATATTTTAAAATTTGATTTTCTTGTTTTCAGTTAAAATTTTGACCCGCATACTTGTAATTGACTTATTACAAACTTTTTTGGTTTATGATTTTTTTTATATTTCTGTATGAAATTATCTTCAGTAAGTTTAAAAAGATAAAACTGTAATGGATCATTTTCTATCTCATTCCAATGTGTGTTCTTTGGTCGAACATAGCATCAAGGTTTGCAACATAGAATATTTACCTGAACAGTACAAGGTTCATTGGTTTTTTACTCATGTTGTTAAACTCGTCCAGATATCCCTCTACTGTCACACGGAGGTTTTCTAGATCCCGCACCTCAACATAATGTTTAGAGTCGGATTTCGGATCCGCAAAATCACAATACACTAAGCTACGAAGGTCATCCTCCGTAACCTTGCCATCGTTATCGAAGTCCAGATGTATAAATAGCTGATCAAAGTCTTCCCTTAATTCTGTTTTACACACTTCACGGACGTAGGTAAACAACCAATTACGATCAGCATCGTCAACAAGACGATCATAGTACACTCGGAACACCTGTAATGAATTGAGATTGAATAATGATAACCTTGATACAGTAAAATAGGTCTACAACAAACACGCTTACTACCTGGATCATTCAACACCAAATATATTAACAGTATAGTCAAAAATGTTTTTAGCAATTCAAACTCAGCGACAAACTCTGTGTAAATGGTCAATTTCAACACGATTTAACCTGTATATAAAGACCACTTGGCTGAGAAAGATAATTTTTTATGTCTTTTGAGTGGTCTTTATAGACAGGGTTGACTGAATTTTTTAATTGGTTAATATTCTATCTGATATTTTTCATTAAAATCTATTTGATTATGAAATTTTCAATTTCTACAAATGGAGTAATATTTGTAAGTATAGCTGAATTTTCTTCAGACAAACTGTTAGATACCTCATGGACCCAGAGTCTCTTCATGGAGGCCGGCTCCTCCATGGTTTCTGGAGTGGAGAGCAGGACACCCTGGATCACTCTGCTGAAGTCACGCAGGTTAAACAGGTAGTGAGATTTGGTAGGTGTGGGTAGAAGGTTCTTCATCGCCTCCTTATACGTGGTCAGAGTACCCAGTACAAGTTGTTCTACACATGGCTTAAACTCGTTACTGAAACCTCTGTAGGGAAAAACAGGGATTGGTCAAATAAATAGTCTGATTGGTCAAATAAATAGTCTGATTGGTCAGTTGGTAAAATAAATAGTCTGATTGGTCAGTAAATCATAGAAATATGATTGGTCATAAGATATGACTTATTAGATTGTTTTGATTGGTCAGGAATAAGTGGAATCTAAGTAGAAGTGTAATTAAAAACAAATATTATTATTGTAAACTGTATTTTAGTGCATTTTGCACACAAAAATTGTACTATAATGTGATTGCCCTAGTCATAAGTTTTGCAAGTCTTTAATTCAGCAATAATTATTGTGAATGCAAAAATACATCACTATGCAAACTTAATTAATATCAGTTTTAAGCTAAAATCTGATTCTGTGTACAGTATATATTTTTCTGATAAAAAAGTTAATTCTAACTTACCTGGATGAGATATGCCATTCCATAATTCTCTTAAATATGGTGATCATAGTGTCATCATCAAACTCGTTGATGGTAATGGTGTTGAGATGACGGAGGAATCTGGGTGTGACGGGGTTACGGCCTCCACCAGGGGGTCCCATGGCCGCGACCAGCTGAATGTCGATCAGCTTCATGGCCGTGATCTCCTTCAGGTCGTACCAGTTCCAGTGATCCTGCCACTGACGGAGCAGTTCAATAGGAGGTTGGGCACCAAACGTCTCTCTCATTGGCATGTTCAGGTCGTCCACAAACACCAACTGCAAGATATAACATAAAACATTTCACATATTCATCCCTGAAATTACATAATGGACTTGTCTAGTCTTTGATTTAGAAGAGTCAAAATGCATCTTCAGGGAGGAATGAGCTAAACTAAGATTTAAGAATTAAGTATTTATGTACTCTGTTTCATCTGGATATTTATGAACTTTTCCCCCTGGTAATTTCTTTTCCTAGCAAAGAACAGAAGGATTGTTCTCATTATTATGCACATTTTTTATGTTTTTACTTTGACTGTTAGACTATAGAATGATTATCTACTGACCGCGGTCTTGCCGAGCGGTGGACCAAATACGCCCTTCCTACGCCTGTCCAGCTTGGACATGATCATGTTCTGTGTCTGGTTTGCCGTGGTCTGAGCCGAGAAATTCAGAATGTTGGGCTTGTACAACTCTTTATCCAGCTTGTTCAGCAAGAAATCCTACAAAGTACAATATGAAAGAAGTTTGATAACAAATATATAAAATATCTCCTGCTCACACTCAACAGAGAAAGGTAGTTTTGTAAGACATCTTGTTTGATAATATCAACAGCACCACTAATTCTATAAGAACTAAAATGAAACAAATGTTTCTTTTTTTTTTGTTTCTTATAACAATAGTTTCAGTTGAAAATTATGTAACCGCTTCTGCTGAAATGATTTATTTTTTTTATTACTTTTCCACATAACAAGATTTTGAGAAAGGAAATGACACTTACGCCGACGTAGACACTTTTGCCGGTACCCGTGGGGCCGACAAACAGGACGGGTTTCTTGTGTGTAAGCAGCATGTTTAGAAGTGCTGTGTATCGTACTGTATCCACGGTGGGGACAATGATCTCGTTAAAGGACGCCTCCTTTCCGATTGGAGGGGAATCTTTGATCTCATCAGACCACTGGAGCCACCTTCCTGATCCCTAAAATCACAATATCATAGGTTAGATACAGTTGAGCAGTCATCATGGTCATCACTTATAAAATTTACAAGTCATAGAATGACCAAAGTCTGAACATAAAATCAGAGTTTCAAGTCCAAAAAATCTAAATTTATGTTTAATCTTGAATATTCAGTTAGAACCACAGTTTTTGAGCAAATACCAATATGCTTCCAAAAAGATAAAGTTTGCTTTTGTTTCTCGCAATATATTACGGTGATATTCTTTTACTGTATGTTTAAAATTTAACAAGTTTTATTTGTTTTTGATTTTTAACTTCTACTGCGTTACTTTACCTCCTTGATAAACCTGTAGTCGTATACTCGTCCCTTGGGTGGGAAAGGGTTCAGGTAGGGCTTCATTGGTGGGTCGACAAGTTCTGGTAGGCTGATCTTAATCCTAGTATCCTCCGTCATACCACCCTGTGTATACAAATATGTTACCATGGTTACAAGACAGAAAAAACCACTTGATACTGGACAATAGATCCTTAATCTTTATGAATTTTATAAAAATCTTTTCTTATTCTTCCTTGGTAATAAGACTTTTCAGTGATTCTTTAAAAAAAAAAATTAAATCAAAATTACTAAACTTCTAATTAACAAACTTACAGAAATCAACTCTCGGAGAATCTTGTCAAATTTGGCACGGCCGTCATCAGAACAGCTGGCACCAATAGACCAGGTAATGGCAAAGAAGAAAATACTCTGGAAATAAAATCGTGTAAATTATTTTCACTGACTTCATAAATGAATAACAAGAACAACAAAGTATCCCACGAATAAAAAAAATAATCCTTCAGTTATTTTATATATTTAATTCTAACATCTGTAGTCACTTGTTCCCTTTTCTTAATAAATTATCGCCTCTTATCTCAAGCCAAATTAAAAAAATCTCTGAATTTTATAATAGATTATCTCCCCTTTCCTTAGGTTATCTCCTCTTACCTCCAGCCAAGTGATTATCTCCCTTTCTTCCATCTGTGAGATTTTCGCCTCATCTTGGAACTCATCCATTAATGAATCCATCAGATTCATGAGAGAGTTCACTAGCGAGATGTCGGTGGTTGGTGAAAGTTCCTGTAGGGGAAAAAGGGAGGTGTTGAACAGTAAGATACTGATTATTTTAATTCCTTACTGTTTATATGATTCTATCTCTGAAAATATACATTGTTCATTCAAAAAGGCATAAAATATCAAAATAAATATATTACACATTGTGCAGATATTTAAATACCTAGCTGTTCCCTACCAATATATTAATAATACAACTATTTGACATTTACATAAATTACAATTCCAAACTCCTTCTAATTAACTCATCACCCCCAAAGTTTTCTAATGGACTGGGCTAGTCTTTGATTTAGAAGCACCTAAGAGTGTTTTCAGGGGTGAATGAGAGATCACTTACCACAACACCACCTTTCCTGATCATCTGAATACAGGCGTCTACAAATCTCTCAAACATGTCGTTGATGGTAGACTTGTGGGTCTCAGTAAGTGATGGTGGCATGTTATTGAGCCAGGACTTTACCATCGGCCGCCATCCCATGGACGACGGCTCCATGTAGATCATACCACAGCGCGAGACCTGGCAAAGGGAGATAAGCGTGTATAAACAATACAAAATGGTTTTGTCTGCACATTTGGTTAGACATTCCAATTAGTAAATTCTACAGTTTGAAGATTTTCAGCAGCAGATTCATGACTTAAATAAAATTCTTCAACAACACTTTTTCTCCTGGAAAACAAGTTAACATTATCTCTCAGATAGTTTTAATGTAAATTTTCCTTCAATCCACATTGAGATAGAACACCTTTAACATTGACGATTGTCAGTAAACAGTTGATACATACTGTAGCGGGGGAGGCCACCTCCAGATCCATGGGTTCAAACATGAGGTTAGTGGTGTTAGCCAGCTGGATGATCTCTCCACTCATCAGACACAGCTTCTTGTTGTCATCCAGGACAGTGTTCATGTTCTCAATCCAGATGGCATCGACCGGACCGTCAAAGATCAACCACTTCCTGTCTGGGGTCTGTTGGGTAAATGTTGTTTGATGGTTATAGAAATAACATATTCTGGGAAAGATATTTTCTGCAGACACCACAAAAGTTTTACTATAATCAAATACCATTAGGTATAAAAGGTAAAGTGTTTGGTAACAACTCAATGTTATGAAATTCTTGCTATCTAAAGTGCTTACTAAATGCTTGGTTCAAATCAATCGTTAATACTGACCGTAGATGTAGCAAAGGCTCTGTAGGACACGGCCAGGATTCCGTCGGACCACTCGTGGGAGACGGGGTCAAACTGACCATATAACTGACCCATGGTTACAGCCTTGGGGTTAAGGACGGTAATCTGGACCTTGTTTTCTTCCATCAGACCCTACCAGCAAAGGATAATTAATATACAGGCTGCATAATTACACAATTGCTCATTATGGATATAAGGTGTAAATCAAAGAATTTAACTTTACATTAATTTAATTAGATATATCTCACTACAGTTAAAGTAAGTCATTTTGATCCCCAAAATATATGTAGTGTTTTCCAAAACAAAACCATACAAACTCATTGTTGTTGGCTATGACATTTAATACACATCACAAGTTATTTCTTAGAAGTTACAATATACAATGTACACTAGATAAAACTTGTGCCTTCCAAAAAAACAATTCATGTAAAATAAATTCCACATCCAACAGACACTTATATGTCCTCTATGTGGATTATGGTATATTATCCATACACACAAAAAAAAATAATCTCACCTTCTCATGGATGTCTCCAAGGGCGTGAGACAGAATCTTGTAGGCACTTGTCTTTCCGCCAAATGGTTCACCGACAATCATAAAACCGTGACGGACGATCATCATCTCGTAAATCTGGAGAAGAAAATAGCAGAATATAGAAATGCTGCAGTTTTGATAGAAATATTCCTTTATGTTCTAAGCCTAGTATTTCTTTCAGATTGTACCAAGCAAACCTCTGAGTTATTGTGACTTTGTACACTACAGAGTTATCTACCCCTGAGGGCAGGTATTGATTCTTATGAACATGTGTTTTTTGAGGTTTTTTTTCTAAAAAAATTGAGGTAGCTATGACATCACAATCAATACCTTCCTTAAAATCAAATACAATAATGTGATAATCAAAGATGACTAGGGGTAGTCAGCGCTATGAAGATGAATTCGTACCTGTTGGATCTTTTCCAGGAAGAAGTCAACACACTGTAGGTTTAGTTTGAGACAGTTAGCCTTAATAGCTTCGTTGAGGACCTCGTAGTCTGGAGGAGGAAGTTTGATTCCAGGGAACAAATCAGATGTGATACCGTGGAACAGTGGCAAATCGTGACTCAAGAATTTGGGCAAGTTAACGTCGATGATGGATCGCAACATCAATACGTTCTCGTCCTCCTCAGGGTATTTCAACTGTAAACATGGATTACAAAATTAAGTAACATCCGAGAATACATTAAGAGAAATGATTATATTCACAGGGGTTATGGTTTGTACTTAACCAATATAAAATGTTTATGTATCTTACATTGAGAAATCTAAGTAAATACAAAAACCAGAAGAAAAAAACCGTTTTGACTAAGAAAATGTTTAATTTTTACAAAATGATAAAACGGAACCAGAAAGTTAATTGATTTGAACTTGTATATAGCAAACATATGTTTTTCTTCCATTTTAGTACAAACTCCAAGAGGAGACAACTACATACCTTGAGGTTACCAGCAGCAGTCAGTACAGACTTGACGGCCCTCATGCCGTAGTCGTAATGATGTTGTGAAGACAACTGTTCAGAACAGAGACGGTACACAGCCACAATCTTGACAGACAGAGGACGGGCGTGTACAAAACCACAGGAGTACAGCGAGATCTCGGCGATCAGGGCATAATCCGGCACCATCATAGCCACAGTACGGAACAAAGCCTAAAAACAAAACGCAACAGCTTTCTTATAGAACAGTTAAAAACTCCAATATGTAAAATAAAAGTAAATAGAGAGCAAATACAAATAAAAACAACAAAAGAAATATCAAATGTCTTGACCTTGAGGTTATCTGGAAGCTCGGAGCGTCCAGCGTATCCAGGGTTCATGGTAATGAAGACAGAACAGGTGGGATCCAGTCTGATCTCTGTACCCTCAAATATCATACGGTCTGCACCGGCATTGATACCTACACACATAGTATTAAGCATTATTAGCTTAATGTAATATGTACAAAGTAATACCAGTAATAGAGGCTATTTTTGTGGTTAGAAAACATTCACGATTTGAACTATAAGAATGAAATTGACTTTAAGTGATTTTACATTTTCGTGATCTGGCTTTTAGAATATATCAGTATATCTATGGCAACAAAATATCACATTTATCTGTTGACCTACTTATTCAGGACGGTTTAATAATTTTCCAATCTAGACTATTATGATTCTACTTCATTTGTGTTAGAAACAATTTGGCAGCAATTTATTTACATGATATCTTATCGCTCACAAAAAATTGAATATAAATCGCACATAGAAATAGTTAACAGTAACCAGGAATTCCATTGATATCAGCTGTACCTACCTCTCTGGATGGTGAGGATCTGCTGGGCTACGACGGACAACACTTCCAGATCAATTCTGTTGAATTCGTCAAAACAAGACCAGGCTCCACAGGAGGCCAGACCCTACAAAACAGAACATGTTTATTAAGTTCATCAAAGTCTGTTAAATATGAGGTCAAAAAGACTACTTTTCTTACGATTTCTCTAACAAAATGCAAGCTGTCAAAATATTTCACCTTGAAGAATTTCCCAAGAGCAATAAAGTCGAGACCGTCAGAGCAGTTGAAGACGACACATTGTTTTGCGACAGCCTTGGCCAAATCCTTTGTGGTTTCTGTCTTTCCAGTTCCGGCGGGTCCCTCGGGAGCTCCACCAAGATGGAGATGTAGGGCACCAAACAAGGTTCTGTAAGTGTACATTCAACATCTTATTGGATCTTATAATATAATCAGCTAGGAGGACATCTTATTGAAATATAATACGATCATTTCGGAGAACTTATTATATGTCACTTCATGTACCAGGGATTATATTATTAAGTACATTTAATTTTTTAATGATGCATTTTTATATCGGAAATCTTATTTTGATTATATTCCTTGACAAATATCAATTTTATTTTCATCAAAATATTTCTTTCTGAAAACACTTTTCAAAAGGTTATAATTATTTTTTATTTGTTTATTGGCTGATTCTTTTTCTTCATACTTGTTACGCAGATTTTTTGCAAACAACCATTTACTCCATAAAACTAAATAATTGTGAGATCAATGTTTATAATTCTGTAAATTTACCTGTAACACCTGTCAGTGAGTGGTGTGATGACCAAACGTCCTGTGTTGCCGAGATACTCGTAACCATACTTCAGCATAGAGTTGATCATACGAGTGATCATACGATCATCCTATAAATGGAAACAATTTTGTTTAATTAACCACTTTCTCCATCCTGAATGAATAAAACAAAACAATTTAAAAAAAAAAAAAATCTACATTCACACCAGCTAACTCATGCAACCTTTTTGTAAAATCCTCACCTGCTTTGCAAAAATTTCTCTTTCAGGTTCCAGGTCAATTTCAACACAATTTGTACTGTGTATAAAGATTATTTGGCAATTAAAGCAATTTGTTTTCATCGTTTGTGTAGTCTTTATAGACTTGTTTGACTGTATTAATATTTTGTTTTAGAACACTAATGTAATATCCTAAGAATTTAGAATTAAATTTGATTTCGGACCTATTCTTTTGTTACAATTGAGCCCTTACCTCCCAGTAATACCGGAGCTGACTGAGCCATGCGAAGTCCATCTCATCAGAGACGTTGGTTTTGACGAGTGACGCGAGTACATCACGAGCGTGGACGTCCAGTACAATCAGAGCCTGAAGGGTGACACGGTTCTGTTTAGAGAGCTTTCCTCGTACCATTTCTACGATGTCATCAATTTGTGCATTGTTCACTTGGAGGTAGTCGTCGAGAGCGGAGCCACCTTTTTTGAACGCCTCATGAATGTAGGTCGTCCAGTACATGGAGGCTACGGCCAATACACACTGACCGGCCCAGGCTTTTACCCATTCTGACCGAGACTGTTTAACATAGGCCTGAATAGCCTCACCAGTGGTCTGGAATAAAAATAATTGTGTGTTTTACAAGTTATAACAGCATTCCATATAAAACCAGTAACTTATAAATCTTCATCTACTTAGACAATATCAATAATTTATAAATCTTCAATTTAAGGTAATTACAAACATTACATTAAAGTTACATACAAAAATGGCTTAAATATTTGAAATGTGAATGTAAAATGAGTTTTATAATTTTGTATGTTCAGAAATGTTAGCTAATCATTATCACTACACTTACCACCACTTCTTCAATGATTTTGAATAAATAGATATAAAATTAGTTCCCATAATCTGGGTCTGTCATGTATAGTAACTGATTATCAGTGTACCATAAAACAAACCTGATATAGATAAACACAGGAAATCTGGCATTTTTGTGGTTGCTGTAACTTCATCTTAGGTCTTAAATATTACAAACGAACAGTTAAGTGTTTCCTATCAGTGATGATTTGTCTTACCTTGTGAAGTGAAGCGATCATGTCTCCCTCCAGTTCTAGCAGCCATTTCTCCACCTGTCCGCGAGCTTTTGACGTAGAAATGACATCAATAAGTTCTACAATCTCGCCCTCACTACTCTTCATGTGTGTGATATCTAGAGTGTCGGTGAACTCCAGTCGAGCGATTCCTTCAAAGCACTTCTTCAAATGAGGCTGTACCCTGAAATTTTAAAAAGATTTCTTTAACAATTCTAACATAATTCAACACCCAGAATCTAATAGAGTAGGATTCCATGGCTAGCTTACAGCCTAAAATCCTCAATCTGAAACACAAATTTGTATAAATGATTGGGCTTACCTGGTGGGATCTTTGGTCTCGGACAGGATTTCTAACAATTCATCGTTGGAAAGGAAGAAGAATCTTGGGAAGAACAGACGTTTCTTTTCCAAGTAGTCATTCAAACCCTGAAATACAAGAATTCTAAATCTTAGATAAAATTGAAATAAGTTTTTCTTCTTTCTTTTCCGAACAAAAATTTCAGATAAGGTTTTTTTCATCTTCTGGACAAATATAATCAAGAAATTACCTTGAAAAATAAAAGCTGACTTAGAATGAAGAAAGAAGGGGAGACAACTTCATGTTTTCTGTTGACATTCTCTACTTCAGACAAATGAAGATTTTTGATATATATAATTTAAAATCCTTACAATACAATATCTATTGTCTCTGTAGATCAGAGATATGATATACTTTACCTTCTGGATGAGTTCCAGCAGTTCATTAGATTTCTTCAGTCTTTCTAGGATTTTCTCAATCTCAATGACGGCCAACACATGCTTGTCGACCACAGCCGACTTCATTATATCCCTCCAGTTCTTGTCGACAGTCGTGAAGCGACGGCCTTCTTCCGGCATCTGAGCCATGATGTCAGGGGAACTGAAGATGGGCTCCAGGTAAAGCCAGGTGGCCTGGACTTTGAGCCACTCGTCCAGAATGTCCTGGAGCAGCATCAGCTTACCCTCCCAATCTCTGTCAAACAAAACAAATTGGTCGTTATTCCATTATTGTTTTTTGAACAATGTATAAAACAGCTAAGTTAACTTAGGAACCAAGTAGTGCTATCAATCAATCTTCAATGTATAGAATTCATGATAAGTCAGTGGAAGTGATTTTCTAATTATCTAAATTTTTAAATCCATATTTGAATAATAAGAAAATTTTTGGCAATAGTTCAACAAGCTTTGTTGTTTATAGTCAACAGAGTACTGTACATCAACTTAATAGTTTGCCAGCGATTAGAATTCGCTAAAACAAATTGCCTCAAAAAAGTTCAATTACAACTCTTAAAAATTAGAGCTTCTAAAAACGTGAAATTAGATCATCATGAAAAGTCATTAGACATGAAAACACAAAATTTAAGTCGCTGAGAAAGTTGTTTTACAGTTTTTGTATATAGTTGGAAGGGTGTATCATACTTGATCTCATTCTCGAAGGGTTTGATGAATGGTGATCCTCTCATGGTCTGTGTCTTCACAATGTGGTCGTCCAGAAGAAGCTGAATATCATCAACAGACGACAGGATCTGGGTTCCAGTATCACGGTAGGGGATGATGGTAAACTCAATCTACAAATGCAAACATACATCATTATTACATCAAATCAATTATCATATCAAAATTAATTTTATAATACTTATCAATTTCTATGTGTAATCATAATCAACTGTTGTTTTTGGAAATTCTCTTGTGGTAATAAAATCCATATTTTCCATTTGGTTCTATATTTACCTCAGCCCATTCTGTCTTCATCTTCTCCATAGCCTTCTCCAGAGAGAATTCCTTACTGGCAGCTTCACTGATCTGCTCAAATCGTGGAATGTGAGAGTCAAGATTCATGTCGACAAACTTCGACAGACAGTAACTGTCATCTGGCTTCAGTGGGAAGGAGGCGGCCTCGGAGATCTGTTCCCAATGGCGGTCACGCAGTCCAGGATTAAACAGCGTGTTGACAAGTGGCATGTGTTCACGGAACTCCTCAACTTTGCCCTTGACCTACAACATTATGTTGGACAATAAAGTTTCTGCTTAACATTTTAATTGTATAATAAAATTATATAGACTCCATTCTACAATCAAACCTTGTTAACATGAGTTGACGAAATCACAGTGATTGATTTAATTGAGCATGAAAATATATCTATTTAACAAATTTTATAAAAGTTTATCTTTGAATATCTAACAAATGCATTTTCAGTTATAATATGAGTTTTACTTCTTTTGAATTTTACTGCTGAAACAGTTCCTCAGAAATACCTTCCAACAAGAATGTATCATATCATTTTAATTGTATCCCCTTATCCTTACTTTGTGTGCGATTTTCTTTGCTGCTGGAACAGAGTCAAACTGTTTCTCCAGTTTGTAGAGATTTCTCCAGAAGTTTCCAACATCCTGTTCGACCTCATCAGGATCCACGCCACTCATTGGTCCATCCATCCATTCCCTGTAGAGGTCAAAGGTTAACATAACTTCCATATATGGTAAAATGTTAATAAAATGTCAATTTCACTTCAAATGATAGTGGCTTCTCTATGTTGCACAAGCTCATACAGACTGGGGTGTGGTTTCAGAGTATTGTAGGTACAGT
Organism: Argopecten irradians; assembly: GCF_041381155.1. NCBI lineage: Eukaryota > Metazoa > Mollusca > Bivalvia > Pectinida > Pectinidae > Argopecten > Argopecten irradians. The sequence continues at coordinate 22,604,337 of NC_091149.1, read as the reverse complement.
GAATTTACTTACTTGTATTTGTTGTTAAAGTCGACAGTTAGTTCGTACAGACTGAGGTATGGTTTCAGCGTATTGATGATGCCCTGACGTTGAGGATAAGCAGTCGTCTGCCAGCCAAACGCTTCCTCTTCATTGTTAAAGGCTTCAATCTGTAGTGAAAACATGTCTTCAGAATTAGACGTATACATTTACAAAAGATGAAAAAGAAAACTAACCTTTAATACAGTGAGCCCTCGATATTCGGTACACAGTTTTCAGGTTATTGGCATCCAGATTATCGCAGGTCCACTGTTACCAATTCAAAGTCACAAAAGAAATACCCAGTAAAGACATGAAATAAAAGTGGTGAATCAGATTTTACCTTCTCCTGAGCCACGTTCAGTTTGTTGTCGAGAGCCTGTGCCTTCCTCAGATATTTCTGGATATCGTTCATGTCTCCGAACGTGGCAAACTCCTCAAGCTGCTTCTGGTAGCTCTCCATCTCTTCCATGAATCTTTCTCTACGCAACTGTGATTAAAAATGTGTCATATTCAGGGCTCAAACAGGTCTATACAAAGTATAGTAATGAAATCTAAAACAGTAGTCATTGAGATGATTTAAAATTTGACAGAGGATACAACAACTAGAAAGCTTTTCTTGTAAGAATAACAAAAATATTATTAAAATATGCTTATCTTATAATACAAATGTGACTTCAGGTGACCATCTCATACATTATACAATGATAGTCTATCACCTAATATGTGTTATGCTGGCTTTGCATATTGAAGAGTTACCTGCCCTTGTGGGTAAGTATTGAATGCGACATCATTTGTTTACGAGGTGACAAACCAATGCTATCACAATCAATACATTACTGCAAAAGAGATTTGTAATTTGAAATAACTGATGGTTCCAATATTCCATGGATAGCCGATTGTCTAAATTCTAAAACAAGCCTTACCTTCAGTGCATCTTCATACTGTGATTTCTTCTCTGAGATAATCAGTTTGTGTTCCTCAAAGATGGCTGGCATACGGCCATGCCACATGAACACATTCGCATTCAGGCGAATCTCCGCAGGAGTAAACTGGGCAAAGTCAGACAGGAAGGTGAGTCTATCTTTTGACTCCATCAGACGCTTTTCCATCTTGAAAATGACGTCAGATTCTACATTCTCAATGTAGGCTTTGAGTTCCATGAGTTTGTCGGTGTTGGCTGGGGTGGTCAGAGCCTTCTCTGCGATCTCTTCATAGTCATCACATAGTCTGGTATAAACAATGTACATTTTTCATTCAAACATTTCAGGGGAAATAACCATAGTGTTAAAAAATATATTTTCTTAAACCATATTTTAATAAATTATATTTTCCTCTGACGTCGTTGCTTAAATCTTTTATCATACATGTGTACATTACTAATGCCTTTTTCTCTAATATCAAATGAGAGATAACAGATCCGAATGACCAATTTTATGACTTTTATGTGTGACCTATATTCATCGATGACCTAATTTTGTGACCTACATTAATAAATGATGATCTTATTATGTGGAGTTTATCATGAATGACCTTATTTTGTGACTTTGATTCATAAATAATCTAATTTTGTGACCTATATTCACAGACAGCCTTATTTTGTGACCTACTTTTTGTTGGCCTCTTTGTGATCTTCTGACATTCTGGTGAGTAGGCGCTGACACAAGCCTTCAGCTCGCTTGGAGAGAGCTCGGATGAGCTCGTCACAGTGAACCTCAAACATGCCGAGTCTCAGCACCTGTTGGTAGTAGATCAGGATATAATACACAGCAAGTATTGGATACCGTATTGAAGTGTAAAATATTAATATTAACTAAAAAAAATTTTGTGTCAAACCTACACAACTGGACTGAAAACTGCTTCAGTTTCACTGCTGAAAATGAAAACTGATTTGCAAATATCTTTGTCAAATAAATTCAGAATAAAAATACATGTCAATAGATATATATCTGAATAATGATAGAAGCAAAAATATTGCAGTTTTTTCCCCCAAATCTCACTGAAAACTGAGTTGTGTGCTTTAAAAGCTTTTAACAAATTCAAAGTAAAAATATTGTTAAAATTGCAAACTGAAACTTTGCCTAGCTATACAATTTTTTTATATTTATAAATTTTCCTCTTTGTTTCTTGTTTATAATCACAAAATAATACGAAACAACACTTAGTCATGTTAAGAAACAAAATATTTGGCTGCAAGAATCTTCTACAAAGACAGAACCTGAAATAGGCATTTAGTGAATTACTTTAATTCTAAGGAGACTACAGAAGGCGGGTATTAGGGAACAAGGAAAAATGCTAAAAACAGTGAGGGAAAATCTAAAAAAAAAATAAAATTAATAAAATCCAGAATTAAAAACAAGTACAAGAGCTAATTGTGAACATTTTTTCCAGGTAAATAAAGTATGGTTAATGTAAAGTCTGATGTGATTTTGTCTGATGAAGGTGACAGTGTACATATTGTATACACACTAGTCATCAAAATGTTGTAAAAGAAATATTTATTGATTGTGCAACAAACATCATTATATGAACAGAATAGTTTCTTATGTTTATTTCTATCATTGAATCCTTGAATGAGCATTCAAAGTCAGTGGAAATTCATCCAGAAAATGTAAAATTTGAAAATTTATAGTTTGACAATTTTATGATGATAATACTGTTTAGCAATCTGAGGAAAGAAAACAACCAATTAAATTTATATTCCTCAACAGGAGAACTATATATATATATATATATATATATTCATCAAATTTAGTGGAAGGTTTAAATTTGTATTATATATATATCAAAGATTACCAGTATGATATGATTTTCCTGAAAGAGATACATATCACAAAATATCCACATCCTTTTTTTAACTAAACTACAAATAATCATCTACAAATACCCATTACCATTCTACTACAGGTTGGTGCAGAGTAAAATACATGGAAAGTGAAAATAGATATTGCTAAAAACTATATAATCATGAAGAAACAGAAATAACAGAGAAAACAGCATGTAACTTGTGCAAAGAAGTTTTGTTTAAGAGTATGACAGATTGAACAGACATCATGTCTTACTGACAAATAGACATTTGCAGGGATGAGACAGACAGACTATTTTTAGGTTTGAGACAGATATAGACTTTTGTTTAGAGATTAAGTTATACCTTTGGTCTAAATTCACCCTGTCCCTGCTGAGAAATCGATCATTTGTTTGGTCAGTACATAGTTATAGAGAGACAATCAACAAAAGCAATAACCAACACAATCAAACAAAAACTTAAAACGCAAGTAAATATCAGCAACTAAATATAAAATAATTCCAAAAATAGTTGATAGGCTCCCATATATCTCAAAACATTGATATATATGTAAATATGTAAGTAAATCTAAATCATCTAAATGACTGATCAACTGTATAGCAGCAATTGGTACTTTTAATGTTAAAGAAAATTTTTTAATCATCTTGACTACTACATGTATACCGTATTCTGTGGTCTGCATTACAGTTTGAGTTATCTGTCCTTGTGGGTAGGTATTGATTGTTACGCCATGTAGTTGTGAGCGTAACGTCATACTTTTCAGATAAAACAACATAATTAGTGCTCAAAAAGTATTGACGTCACAATTAATTCCTACGTACCAGAGATGACTCTGTAATATGCTATGACGGAATATACTGTATAGAATGAGAAGTGAATAAAAAACGATTTTTTCCCCCGAATTCAAATGACAGATAACAAGTAACACCACAACACCCCGAGTGCCATGTTAGTTATATATATATGTGATGTGATACTGTTTGGACATTATGATATTAGCTATATATATGATGGCATACTATCTACTATCCTTTTACACAATAGGCTACTCAAAAAACACTATCTCTATAAAGTGTCAGACACCAACATTTGAAATACATTGTACCTTTAATTCAAATTTAATAGAATTAAGATTTTATGTGGGTTTTTTTCTTTTTCGTTTTGATATTTTTGTTAATAATTTTCTGTTTGGTGAATTCTTTTTTCCATAATCATATATCAATGACAAATGATAAATAATTAAAAAAAACAGAAAAAAAAGTATGCTGTTTATGATTTAACCAATAGTCAAGTTTTTCAATTAAACACTTTAAAACACTTTTATTTTTTTTGTGCTGGGCCCTTTAATTGGACATTTTCCATCCCTACTATTTACCTTCTGCATGCCGTAAGTGATTTCCTCCACCAGTTTCTGGTATTTCTTTACTTCCTTTGAGTACTCCTCAAAAGAGTGAGTCTCCTTCGCGAACGTCTCTACATCAGCTTCGGCCTGTCGGGATAAAATTTATAGTGAAATCATAGTCTTTCCTAAGAACATCACATATCATAAAATGCTCGCAGTGTAAACACATTCCTTGTTTTTGCTATTGAGCCACGAATGTAAACCATGGTTTTATATGATACTGAAGTGTAATCCGATTAACCGACGAGAAATATTTCTACTCACAAAATATTTTAAAATCTTCAAACAATGAAATAAAGTATCCACAAACATTACATGTCATTAAAATATTCTCTGTGATAATTTTATCTTGTATCGGCTATTAAGACTTCTTGAAGCAACAATTATTCAAATCTTGTTGTTTTTAATGAAAGAGAATACCTAATGAAATTTAACTTGACAATTAAATGACAGTAAGTAGATCCAAAACTCTTGACCAGTTAATCTTCTAGTCTTCATGAAAGTGATTTTTTTTTCTTTCTAACTTTCATCTGACAGTAAGACCTACAATATCGTGACTCAGACACTCACCTGTTTAGAGATCAGGAAGTTGTACTTGTCAAATATTTTGCAGTGTTCGATGGGTCCGATACTTTCTTTCTTGATGATGTCACGGACCTTCTGTTTGTGGGCCTCCACGATCTCGGGGAGGATAATGGGCTGCAAGTTTGATTTGTTCTTGTTTCCACTCTGTTAAAAATGTATTATCATTTAATCAACAGGAAATATCAAAAGTAACACCCTTCCCCACCTAGATATGTGAAATTAGGATAGGACAGGGGCAGACTTGCAATGTCAGGATGACTGTTTCATCATGTTTTACATCTGAAGGTTAAACTTTCATATCACCACCCTATTTTTATTCCGAAAAATAATGAGTAATTTGCTATTTCAGATGAGTAAAAATTATCGTTTTATGCTTTGCCCAGCATCGTTGTACAATGGGAAGTGGAGATCACTCTGTGTGAAAGATAAGCTGTCACCATAGCAATCTAATTAAAAGTAGACTTGCACTTTCTGTTCCACTACAAGTATGTAATGTAGAATATTGTTATGGGAGCAGAATTACAAGTCTTGTCACCATGGAGGCATGTGTCCCAGGGAAATACGATGAAAAGCACTCCATTACAAATTCATAATCTCTAAGATTTGAGACTAAATCACTAGCTGGACAAACTCTCAAGCTTTATTATGATTGCAAAATTTTAAGACACTTTTGAATTTTCTGAATTGAAAGAAAATGCTTACCCAGTCCAAGTAGAGCTTGGTCTCTACTCGAGGAACTTGTCCCGAGGCTTTGATCATAACATCATATACATTGAGTATGACCATCTCAAACTCCTTAAATGTTGGCTCAAACTTGATGGAGTTGTTGTCGAGGATTAACCTCAGTACAAACCCAGGGTGCTCGTGGGCTCGTGTGGAATGCTGGAGTAATGAATACAACATTTATTGATAATTTAAAAGATGGTAAGAAAAAGAAATTAACTTGGAATATATTCTGTATAAATCTGAACAAAGTTCATGAAAAGTTTTTTAATGAAAATTACAATAAAAATTGAATCATAAGTACCAGGTATATGGAAATTATTTCACTTGTGAATACATTTTCTACTAAATTGGTAATGCTAAAAAATTTCTAATACTGACATAATTCTAAATAAAGTCATCATAATTTAAACTTGAAACTCATAATTACAAGTTGTGTTTATTAAGTCAAAACTCAGAACTTACTGGGGGCTGACATAAGAGGTCAGTGTAGTCACTCAGAGAGTTCAAGGTCAGCTGCTGAAGGTTATCCGTCATCAGCGTAGCGGCACAATTAAAGAAGGATTCAAGCTTCTCCGGATCCTGATTACTGGGGACCTGTTTGCGTTTGTTTCCCTCGTAGAACATGATCTGGACCTCGGGAAACCACCTGTAACAGGCATCATCAATATTACAACAGACTCCTATGTAGTAAATTATTACTTCTAATTACCATAACAAGCTGACAAAGCTTCTGTACTCCAATCAAAATGGTTGCTTTTGGCAACATTGAATTTTGTTTTGTAAAGATATATATGACAACAAAACTATTTAGACTTCTAATCAACAGCTTTTATATCAATTTTGTTTTTCTGAATTACCAGTAATTTCTAGACTTCAGAAATACAAGGCATAAGTACAGTCTGGGGGATCACAACTGTATTTTGTTATCAGATATTGTTATGTCATTAAAACATGGTAACATTCTTGTTTTCTTTTTCAATATGTTACTGACTTGCCATGAAAAGGTTATTTTACTTTCAACATCATATGTATTCTATCTTAACCAGAATTAATAAAAAAAAACCTCCCTTGATTTTTTATTTTAATTATCTTTTCATTCATTTATTTCATTAATTATTATCAGTTGTTTTATTTTATTCTTGGAAAGTTGAAACGCAAACCAGGGAAATTTCTTGACATTCACTATGAGGGTATTTAATTTTGGTCAATTTACCGAGGTTTCTGTCCGGTAGAAATACTTATTGGCCTGTGTTATTGGCCTCTCTATGTGATCCTAGGACAGATTACAGTAATTTAAGTCTGAACGGCTCTGTCATAGTCACAGCCTAACTCCGACGTAAGCAGACCTTTGTATTTGAATGGCTGCCAGAATTTAATTCAATAGATCTAAATAACCTTTGTCTGTCTGCCGAACAACTGTGACATGCAGGATTTTTAACTTTAATGTATTTTATAGGACTTTGTTCATATCATTCTGTACATGGACATTTAGTACACATTACATTTAGCCTTATATATAAACAAAACAAAATCTTACTACTTTTAACTGAAACACCTTTTTAAGGTTTTACACCATGTTGATATATACATACAGTAAAAACAAGAAAACATGTTGTTTGTACTTACATAGCTTTCAAATTACATTCAAATTAATATTTTGAATGTGGATTAAAAATTCTTCAATACTGTTTCATTGTTATATGAACTATCCATAACATTAAATATCAGTAACATCATAATTTACATGTATTTTTGAATTTAAATTTATATGGACTATCAGGACAGAAGTATGAATATTCAACATATCAATTTATATCTGTAATGAATTGACATGCCAAATAAGATCTATTGTATCATAAAACTTTGATTTCTTGTCTGACTTTGAACATGTGCACACACATAACAGATTACAGATCAAAACAGTGTATTGTCGGTCATTTTGATACTTGCCAAAATGTTTACAATTCTGATACAGTAGGTGCCAATTTCTACCCTACAGATTTAATGCTGATATACAGCTGCCTATAGTCGGGGGAAGGGGGTGTTAAGTATGTACTGCCAATATGGACAAGTCTAGTATATCGATTTAGTTTTCTCGCAATAATGGATTTGTATCAAATTAAGTTCCGAAACACCTTCTATATAAAGGCATGTTTTGCATCAAAGAAAAAACAAACAAATTTTTCGATTTTTGAGGAAAATGGTTGAAGCAAATCCAGTATTTTTCATGACTTCTATATTTAAAGCTTTCAAAACAAAAATAGCTGATTTCATATAAAATATGTCATGTCTGTTTTATATCATTTGTTATGATTACATTTGAGGTTTGTCTATCTCCGGTGTTCAGTAATTAATTCTATTCTAGAACTCAATGTCATTTATAGACTGAGGGAATCAGATGGCTTGAAAAGGAAAGATTTAAAGAACATCATAAATTCACATTCACATCAATGACTACATATACTTATCCTATACAACTCCCATCCCCCCTACCCCCAAAAGGAAGAGCAGTAGGAAGAATCAAGATGATATAAAGTTTTATTTCTGAAAATATAAAAAGATGAATCAACTTACTTTTTCAACAATCTATCTTTGGCTGCTTCTACGTGTCGCATACACAGTGTCTGGAATGGTCCGAGCTCCATTGACTCGACACGATTGTGGAACTCCTCAATGTCAATAAATCGCAGGTTTCTACAGAAATAAAAATATTCAATAATTAATTTTAAGACTAATGCTAAAATCATCGAAATAAGATGCAACATTTTCTGTTACACTAGCTCTCAGCTTAAATTTTCAAACTTAACTTTGACTTCAAAGGTCATTTATCTTGATATCGCATGTACACTGTACCTATCAATTGATAAAACTTACAATTTTTGATTTTGACAAAATAATGTACTTTTTTAATTAAAATTTCCTCAAAATTTTTTTTCTAATATAAAAAGTGTACAAGGAAAAGAAAGAATATATTATAATGGCCTTGGTGAATATCATTGAACAAAAGAATAATAAGATTTTTGAAGTATGCCACTTACCCGAATGAGACATGCCAGAAGTCAAGGACCTGAAGCATGCATGGAGTGGTGATATGTAGATTTTGTGTGGTCAGTTCGAGTCCCTGGACAAAGGACTTGTGCCATGGTTTAGGTACCACGTCCATTTCTTCACGATGTTGTGGTGGTTTCTCTTTGTTATCATCTTCTTTCTCACGGGGATCCTTCAGCACGAAGTCAACTGAAACAGGCAAGAAACAGTTCAAATTATGTGAAGAATTATAATTAAAATAATTGCAGTATAAACCAGTAATCATAAATGTAGATTTTTTCATTTGACCAAAATAAATATTCCTTGTAAAATGACTGAATGAATATTGTGAAGGTTGTAGTTATTAGATGGAATTGCTCAATGCCCACAGTGCAGACAGAGTTTTGTGTTAGTTTCCTCATTTCCGTGTTAGAGTATTCTCATGTAATGATCTTAGCTATAATGGAAATTGTGTTGTGGCTAAAGAATGGTCTATGCTAGCTCTTTCTTTAAAAGGTCATAATCAATAATATGTTATCTGTTCATCATTTGTTACCCAATGCTATCTCACAGAACATATCAACATCATCAACTACTTACCAATAGCTTTCTTCACACTTAGAAGATAGTCCTCTCTCATCTCATCAGATAAATTCTCTATCGTTTCACCGTGGCCGGTCTGTTAAGGAAATATCATATATATTATTCTAATGGTTTGCAAATATCAATGTGAATGCCTAATACCAAAATGAAAATTCATCACTTATTGCAGTTCGTTGAGCTATTATGTTAGGTGAATTTTTCAAACTTAAGATATGCCATAATGAACTGTAATCATCAAGATTTTAAATATTTCTTACAGATGAATCAAAGTACAGTGTAACCTGTCAGAACTGACTCCAATCCGGATACCTGTTTAAAACGGATTAACTATATAGCATTTTCCTTCTTTGTTATAGTAATTAAAACTTCTATAATCTGAAGACCTGTATATACCGGCCAAACATGCTGGTCCTACTGACATCTCGTTTAGACGAGTTATGCTGTGTATGATAAGAATTCTCTACCTTGAGTTCATATGGGACGAGGTTGAGGACATTTTCCAGCCATGAGTCCTCCATAGGAGCCACATGTTCTGTGTCAATTCCATTGTGGATGTAGTAGTAGTAACGCTGAAAATGCACACATACAAAAATAATTAAAATATTTGCAAGCAAAAAATCTTAAGATTAAGATTTTCATTTCCAAAACTTGAAATCTCAAGATTTCCATATTCCATTGAGAAGTTAGTTACAATATTGTAGATTTGAAGACTGCTGTTGAAAGGTATAGTATGCCAGATATATTTTTATATTCAATATAGAGAAGAATTAAATGTAGTTACTCCTTTTCTATTTTTTTTTTTTTTTTTTTGGGGGGGGGAGGGGGGGGGGGGGGGGGGGTGGTGGTTAGGATGGGATTTGCTACATTTTTAATTTAAAAGAAAAATACTGTTTAAATTATCTGATCTGAAAGTGTTGTATTGAGAGGCTAATTTGCTTTCTCTTGACAGCCCACAATATTCAGTCCTTACCAGGATATCTTTCTCTGCTCCTGTGGGAGAGCCTGTCCGTGACAGAGGATACTTACCAGGATATCTTTCTCTGCTCCTGTGGGAGAGCCTGTCCGTGACAGAGGATGCTTACCAGGATATCTTTCTCTGCTCCTGTGGGAGAGCCTGTCCGTAACAGAGGATACTTACCAGGATATCTTTCTCTGCTCCTGTGGGAGAGCCTGTTCGTGACAGAGGATACTTACCAGGATATCTTTCTCTGCTCCTGTGGGAGAGCCTGTCCGTGACAGAGGATACTTACCAGGATATCTTTCTCTGCTCCTGTGGGAGAGCCTGTCCGTGACAGAGGATACTTACCAGGATATCTTTCTCTGCTCCTGTGGGAGAGCCTGTCCGTGACAGAGGATACTTACCAGGATATCTTTCTCTGCTCCTGTGGGAGAGCCTGTCCGTGACAGAGGATACTTACCAGGATATCTTTCTCTGCTCCTGTGGGAGAGCCTGTCCATGACAGAGGATACTTACCAGGATATCTTTCTCTGCTCCTGTGGGAGAGCCTGTCCATGACAGAGGATACTTACCAGGATATCTTTCTCTGCTCCTGTGGGAGAGCCTGTCCGTGACAGAGGAGGCAGATCACCATTCATGGATGCTGTACTACTATGGGGCAAGCCTTGGTCATCTTGCCTGAAATGGAAAATGGACAAGCAAAATCAGTACCTATAAAAGAAACAATTTATGTACCATGTGATACCTGATAATGTTTGTATGGGAATGATATTGCAGATCTTGTTTTTATTTTCAATTTTTTGATAAAACAAATCTTTAAATCTATAACATCAGAGATATAGTTTATATCTTGTCCAGTGATTTTAGTAGAAATCTGAATGGGTATAGTTAGAAACTGATAAGAATTTATCTAAGAGAACATGAAGATAAATATTCTGACACATACATGATGATATCAACAAGAGCCTTTCTGAAGTTTTCTCTGTCCTTCTTTGGCTGCTGGAACTGAGTGACGTCTCCGTTTGTTGATCCATTTTGTTTGTCTAACGGTTTTAGTTTCCCTGCCTTTCTTCTTTTTGGTTCTCCTATAAAATAGTAATCAGAAATATAATGGGTTATTTTTTTTACATCACAATTTTTATTTTATATTCTTTACCTTACATAACAATAATGAAGAATAAAACAAATTCATCAAAACCCTTAATTTTCTGTTGTTTAACCCTTAATCATGTGAATAACAATGTGCTCTTACTTGCTGTGAGTTCTCCAACGAGATCTATTCCATTTTTATCTTCTTCTACTGGTTTACCCGACAACTCAAACAGTGGCTGACTTTGCTGCCAGGACGGTTTACTTCGTTTTGATGGTAAAACCGGCAAAAACTTGATCGGGTCATTCGTTCCCTTTCCTTTACTTCCACCTCCCCCATTTCGAGGGGACGCCTGTGTATACAAACAGATAAATATATAAAATAAACATGCTCAGGATATAAATGAACAATTAATCAAGACATATGATGTATAGAATACAGCACAAAATTCTTTAGAATCACAAAATAATTTTACTTTTCTTTTTAACCTTTTTAACTTTTTTTTTCAATCAGGTACATACATGATATGTGTTTTCCCCTATTCACACATTAGATACAAGAGACTTACATGTCCATGAATATGTTTTTATTTTGATTTTGGTTATATCACTAGGGTTTACATGTATTTTGATTTACATAGAGTCTGAGATGCCAAGTTTGTGAATTAGAACACTCCAGAGGAGGAGAAAAACAATAACCTGAGGTCAGCACCTGGCAACAGTTCAAAAAGGATTCTGAACCCAATGGTGGAGGACTAGCGGTTACATGAGGGAATACCTTCTTGACTTAGCCACTATTGCCCCTAGTATTATCATTTTATTATTGTAACAATTAAGCAACAAAGACCAAATGTTACTTTTTTTTTACTTACTGGTACAAAGCACACTGATCGGCTCAATCAATAATTCAATATTAACTACTAATCATGATTCTTGAAGGGAGTTCCATAAGTAGGAGGTAAGTTATAGACATTCTAGATGGTCGCCTACACAACTCAACAGAATTTTACTTTTGTCTTTTATTTACATTTGGGAGGAGGTCCATATCATGTTGTGTTCACTGTTGTGTGTTTGAGTTTGGTGAATGAAATTCTAAGTACCAGAAGAAAAGTCACACAAACTCGAAACTCAGGTGTAGAGGGCTTAGTAAAGTGGTTATAATATGTAGGATAACATTATCCACTCAACCACTATGGCCAGTTTGGTTGTTTTGACTTTGTCAGAATTTACATAACCTTTTGAAAATAATTTAATTTTGTCCTTATCACAATTATGTAATCCATCCTGCACTAAACTAGGTACAAATGAAGCAAGGACACAATGCCACAAACGGTACGATAATTGTAGACATATTTCATTTAGGCCTAGACTAAACTAACAATTTTACTTTCTACTCATTGTTTGGGTTGTGGTAACTTAGTAATATGGAGGTCCAACTCAAATGTCGGTATAGTCTAAATATATGGTTCACTCATTATTATATTTGAATTGTTATGCAGTGCTATACATGTATACAATGCAAACAATTTTTTATCTTCGCTAGACCATCTTTTAGAGAAGTTGAGTTTTCATAAACTAATAGGACATGATACATCAAATCAACTTATCAATCGAATTAAAATAGGCCGGATGAGACTATTTCGCGTGCCGATCACAACAGATAAATTGTATTTCAAAAGGTATTTATCTATGTCTAGATTATTAAAATAGCAAGTAAACGTCCAGCAGGCAATAAATCAAACATTTTAAAATTCTACTACGCATTTCCAGACTAAATATGCTGATTGTGACAATGTCACCTGCGGTTAAATAATGAGCATTCTCGAACTCGGCCCTCTGCCAAAATAAATTTAAAACTTAATCTAAACAATATTTTCGTCCTTACCTGCACATCGGTCATTATTGATCCAACGTATTCATGGAAGCTGACACGATATATATGTTGACACCACCAATTTGACACAGATATTGTTGTAAACTCCTGTGTTTATATTTGAGCCTTCACAGGCCTAGTTGTCACGATAGACAAGATGGCGGTTATGCTATCGCGTTGCTAAGCGATAATAGTTATACGAGTTATCGCCCCTCGATTGGAGCTCGCCATGTGACTGCGCTCAAACACACTGCATGATCACGCTGACGTTTGTGATATTAATATTTACTAACCAGAACAAGTCAGATAACAATATGACCTCGAACTTAGTATTTTTTGTATAAAAAGGAATGAAAAATAGTTTTAAAATGAAATATTTCCAATAGAATACTGTCAAAAGAATAGGATTTTCGCTAGGTACTGCTGGGAAGTGCCGATTTTGGAGGGAACATTTACCTCCCTTGATTCGTTATGACTAAAATTTTATTAACGAAATATAAGGCTACGTTATTTTATTGATAAATGATAAGGTTAAGATTATATTTATGCCAACAAATGCGATATTTTAAAGTAGAAAAAGTCTAAAAACGACAGTTCAAAACAATAGAGGTCTAGATCTAGTCTAACTTATTTTACACGTATTTTAGATTTGTTACTGAGGCATTTCGTACCTTGTCCTTGACCTAGATGCTCTGATCTTCTGTCAGGATATATTGGCATATTTCTGTTAGAATTTTATCAGTTCACGGACTCCTGTGGTAGATAACGATAACGATTCCGGTAATATAATATGGGCCATTTCGGTAATATGGGCCACTGCCCATCAACATTTGCCTACCTGGTGCTACAACAGTGCATACATCACATGTCCATCCATCATAGTTCCCCAATGGCCAACACGTGACTAGGCTAGTTCTGCTTACTCCGGCCAAGCCCACGGCCCCTGGGGCTAGGTCAGCTACTGAGGCGAGGAGGTGACTCCGCTAGCCAACACACGTTATCAGGTTGTAATCCCCACTTATATATAGCCTTTTATTTAAAAAGTTTTTTTTAATTCTATTTTTGATTTGATTTAATCCAGGTAAACTAATAAGGTGTTTTAAAATCTTAACAAAAATCAGAAACACAGAAAGCCCCACATCCGTAAGCCTACATGTAAGTCCTTGACAAGCCTAAATGCATGTGGATTTTTTTTACAAAAATCAACTGGTAATTTACAAAGTTTTAACCAATACATATATATATATGTTGCCTTATCAACATCAATAAACATCTCCTGAAGAACAGCGGCAGCTGGGAAAAACGTTAGAGATCGATCGCAGATTTGTTTTATTTTTTTTTCTATTTAAATTCCATCACAAGGATATTAAACATTTATTTATTATATATACAGTGTGTGTGTGTGTGTGTGTGTGTGTGTGTGGGGGGGGGGGGGGGGGTTGATAAAAACAGAAATACGGGAGGAAATGTTTCGGATTTGTGTTACTTCTTTTATTGCATGTAACTCATTTCACTACATTCACCCAGAAACTTACATAATTCAACACTATTTATTTAATTCTCTGGTTCACCAGAAACATATATGTATATAATAATGTTTCTGTGTATACCAGAGATTTAACTATCTAAAAAGGTAAGATATCCAGCCAACAGTAGCCAAGCACTAGATCTAAAACGCCTGATTGAAATAGCGATGTGCCAAAAAGTACGTATACAGTACTAGTACTAGTGCGGCATACAAGTGTCAGCCTGTCGGGACCCCCTCCCTGGGGCAGTAGTGGACGGAATGTTATATAGTCTGTGTGCACGTGTGATTTCACCTGTTATTATATATAATTAGGGACTCGAATCGATCTATCAGAGTCTTCAGAAAGCTCCTGATCTAAAATAGGGCGAATATAACTCACTAACTCAAAAGAAAACGGCATTCACATATCATTCCTTTTAAAATCAAATCAGTGCCATAACGATGGCAAACATCGTAAATTATTTTTTTTAGGAAAAAATAAGTAGGCCTAATTAGCTTTGCGTGTAATATGAAAATTATCAAGTAGCACGTAGATACATGTACACATTTTTTCTCTGAGAATTTCAAACACGTAACAAATACAAACTGATTTCAAAAAAGTTATTTTCTTTTATTGCAGGCTACATTAAAATACGGAATAGAGAAAATTAAGTTAACAAAATATTCAACACAGAAAAAAAGAAATGAAAGACAAATAGAATTAACCAACTTTACACTTATAGATTTAAATCATTGTTTATTTGATTTACTCTTCTGTATACAGATGTTTGTAACTCATATTATGAAAATTCTCAACGCATATTTTTCTTTTTATCAACAGAAAAAAATAACAGCAAATTATTTAATTTTGCTACTGAATTTATCATTAAATGAAAAACAATTATCGATTGACATTTTGTTAGAAGACTTGGCTTCAATGAATAATGTTAAACCAAACGACTGCATCGAAATTTGTTGAGTTACGCTTATACATTACACTCATTTACATCATAACTATTTTACAATGATAACGCGGGAGGGAGTGGTAGTCGATGATGGAGGAAAAGGGCTTAACTCTGACCAAACCCTGAAATTTCATAATGAACTGTTCTAGTCCCTGATTTAGGCGAGTCTAAATGTGTCTTCAGGGGTGAATGCGATATATCCACCGTATAATGGACTGCTTGATTTACATCACACGCGCCTTGATCATCTGTTGTTTTCGCTCTAATGCGCTGATGCATCGTACATATATGTATATGTTTCCGAGAAGTAATAAATCCTTACCAAGGACGTAGATGATCCATGGTGTACCACGGAAAAAGAAGATAATGATACGGGTTTGATAAAGTTGTTTCCATTTTGATATTTGTATATTTGTTTCAGTGATCTTTAAAAGGTTCAGCAGTGTTCCGCTAGCACCGACACCTGACCTGTCACTTACACCTGATCTGTCCACTTACACCTGATCTGTCCACTTACACCTGACCTGTCCACTTACACCTGACCTGTCCACTAACACCTGACCTGTCCACTTACATATGATCTGTCCACTTACACCTGACCTGTCCACTTACACCTGATCTGTCAATTTAACTGATACTCTGACGTTAATCAGAATTCATAAAACAATCGATCAAATCACGAGCTTTCACAATCTTTCACACAATTTTGTTATGCCATAAGTGCCCTTCTGCGAAACAAACAAGATGTTATCAATTTACATCTTTCAAATACTAACTGGTTAGAGTGTAATCGACTTTCCAGTTGAGCATGCAGGGATTGAGTTTGAATATATAATGACATTACAGAATTCCTTTCTGGATATCGACACCATTCAGTCAGCAAGTCTGTGTCATGTTGGATGTTATCACGAGATCATATGTTGATTTTTCACAAAATAATGAGCACAATAATTGTCAAGGGGTCTGTTAAAACAATTCATTACAACTGATCCGATCTCTTCAGTATTCCCCACTGAACTCACAGCAGGATCAATTACTACAGACGCGGGATATGAATGATTATTAAAGGTTCAATCTCCGATATGATACATAACTTCGTTCTCCTAGAAAACAAACTCCACGAGCGATGCTTGATCACCATATTTTCCACATAAAACATTTCTAATGAAAACACACGGTATAAATATTGCTATATAGATTATGAATAATTACATTTTACGCCATTTAGTCGCAACATTTCTGACGAGCTGTCAAATATACTTGAGAAACATTACATGCAAATTAATGAGAAATTGCGCATTAAATTGAAGTGCCAATATTCCGCGCTAAATGTTATGCATGAAATAAAAGCGAGAAGTGTTATAACTACTAGCATAGCAAGTTATCGAATAAAACCCGAAAAAACAAGTTTGACAAGTTAGTTTTTATTTACTTTGAGTCTGCAGACTCATCAGTTGGATATACACACATAATACATTAATAAATGGCATTCAAATGGATCATATAATACATATTGTACAAAGACACATGTAGACTACATTCGGAAGAGTATAACTAATTGATTAATAAAGGTCGTTTTGCGTTCGCAGCTTTAAGGTACTTTGCAAAGTTCTGTAATTCTTTCACATATGTTACATTAAAAAGTTGTATTAGTTTATACATACTTGGGTTTTTTTTTAAATAATAGTTTTTCACGAATTTTTGAAGGGTATCAGAGTAACATGGACATTTCAAAACAAAATGGAATTCATCTTCAAAGTCATTTAAATTACACAAAGTACATATTCTTAAATGGTGTGGTATATTTTGGTATCGACCCTTTTCTACATTAAGACTGTGTGCAGAGATTCTTCTCTTGGTAATTTCTTTGAAAAGATCTGTTAAGATTGGTTTTCCTAAATAGTTTTGTAAACCAAAATTGTGATCAAGACACGAGTAAAATAATCCTTTTTAAGATGTTCTTATCTGTTCAAGACAATTTTGTTTATATATATCCATTAACCTTTGTTTAATTATACCATAAGTACTCTTATCTATATCATCTGTTTGCCAAAGGTTACCTAAACCTATTCTATACAATTTATTTTTTATATTTATCACCCACACATCATTGTGGTCTAACATTTCTTGATAACATGATTTCAAAATACAATTTTGAGTTCCCATCAGTTTCAAAAAATACTTAAATATTCTTAATTTTCTGAAGAGCACTAAAGGATACCTACCAAGTTCTAAGAAAACCATAGCATTAAAAGTATATATTTACGCACGCCAAGTAAAAGTTTACAAAACATAGTATGTATCTTTTCAACGTCAGGCGCTTTATGAAAACCCTATATTTCTGAGCCGTAACTTAAAACACTATTGACGTAAGTATCAAGAACTGATAGCTGAGATTCTACATTAAAATAATTTTTACGACATACGTTCATAACTGCAAACAATGCTTTTCTGCCTTAGACTGCTATTTTTTGTTGAGTTTTTCTAAACTTTCCATTAAAATTTAGTAACATTCCCAGGTAATTAAATTCATTGACAATATTCAAATGGCATCCATTATATGTCCAATTTGCATTATTTCTCAAAATTCCACCATTTCTAAAAACAATAACCTTCGTTTTATCTGTATTGACTGTTAAATCCCACATTTTAGTGTACCTTGCTAATGAATTCAACATATCTTGTAAGCCTTCTGGTGTTTCTGAGAAGACCACCATATCATCTGCGTACATAAGCAGGAACAAATTTAAGGTCTGGTTTTCTACAGATGGACAATTGTCAATTAAAAACTGCATATCACAATCATTAACATATAATGAAAAAAGTAATGGTGACAAAATTCATCCTTGAAATTAGATAATGAATTATTATGCTTGACACAACATTTAACATTTTCATATAATGATCTAATTAATATCAATATTAATAAATTTTGCCGGTTGACAAAATCACAAACACCTCCATGAGTAGAACTTCGTGGACTTTTTGGTTTATTCGGAACAACCGGTTCGACCGTTGGTTTAAGTCATTATTTCAAGTATAAATCCTGACGGACCTGCAGTTTTCGATACAGGCCTGTGAGGGCTTTGTCCAGGCTCGTCTGAAAACAATATAAAATCACCAGGTTCGTCTTTAATTAATAAACGAACAACTAGGTCCAATCAGTCAAACAGTTTAATCGAAAACGGCCCTAGCGTCCGAAAACCCGAAAAAGACAAACATCTCCATGAGTAGGACTTTATAGCGTCCGAAAACCTGAAAAAGACAAACACTTCCATGAATAGGACTTGATAGTATCTGAGTCATTAAACCGAGATGTGGCAAATTGCTTTCATGGTAATAACAACTCTGATCAAATTCATAAATTTAATTTGAGGATAAAACTTACGTCACTTCCATAAAATATTTTTGTATTTCTTTCATTGACTTTTTTTCGACAATCTGTCCGACAAGAGTACATTTCATTAGCAGACTGACTTGTTGTTAGCTCACACTGGTTATACTCCTTGTAGAATTTAAAACAAAACAAATATATGTGTTAAACCTTTATTTGTAACTGATAATGATGCTCAATGACATGGTAAGTGAGTGCAAACGAAAACGATGTAACAATTTCTAAAGCTATCTATAGCTTTTTGAGCATAAACAAATGCACATAATACTTTAAAGTGATGAGTTGTAGCGAATATCACCGTCTCTACAGTACATTGTGTGTTATAATCCACAAATATAACCGTCTATACAGTACATTGTGTGTTATAATCCACAATAATAGCCGGATATACAGTACATTGTGTTATAATCCACAAAAATAGCCGTCTATACAGTACATTGTGTGTTATAATCCACAACAATAGCCGGCTATACAGTACATTGTGTGTTATAACCCACAAAAATAGCCGGCTATACAGTACATTGTGTTATAATCCACAAAAATAGCCGGATATACAGTACATTGTGTTATAATCAACAAAAATAGCCGGCTATACGGTACATTGTGTGTTATAATTCACAAAAATAGCCGGCTATACAGTACATTGTGTGTTATAATCCACAAAAATAGCCGTCTATACAGTACATTGTGTGTTATAATCCACAAAAATAACCGGCTATACAGTACATTGTGTGTTATAATCCACAAAAATAGCCGGCTACACAGTACATTGTGTGTTATAATCCACAAAAATAACCGGCTATACAGTACATTGTGTGTTATAATCCACAAAAATAGCCGTCTACACAGTACATTGTGTGTTATAATCCACACAAATAGCCGACTATACAGTACATTGTGTGTTATAATCCACAAAAATAGCCGGCTATACAGTACATTGTGTGTTATAATCCACAAAAATAGCCGGCTATACAGTACATTGTGTGTTATAATCCACAAAAATAGCCGGCTATACAGTACATTGTGTGTTATAATCCACAAAAATAGCCGTCAATACAGTACATTGTGTGTTATAATCCACAAAAATAGCCGGCTATACAGTACATTGTGTGTTATAATCCACAATGATAGCCGGCTATACAGTACATTGTGTGTTATAATCCACAAAAATAGCCGGCTATACAGTACATTGTGTGTTATAATCCACAAAAATAGCCGGCTATACAGGTCATTGTGTGTTATAATCCACATAAATAGCCGGCTATACAGTACATTGTGTGTTATAATCCACAAAAATAGCCGGCTATACAGTACATTGTGTGTTATAATCCACAAAAATAGCCGGCTATACAGTACATTGTGTGTTATAATCCACAATAATAGCCGGCTATACAGTACATTGTGTGTTATATTCCACAAAAATAGCCGGCTATACAGTCCATTGTGTGTTATAATCCACAAAAATAGCCGGCTATACAGTCCATTGTGTGTTATAATCCACAAAAATAGCCGGCTATACAGTACATTGTGTGTTATAATCCACAAAAATAGCCGGCTATACAGTACAATGTGTGTTATAATCCACAAAAATAGCCGGCTATACAGTACATTGTGTGTTACCACATAAATAGCCGGGTATACAGTACATTGTGTATTATTATCCACACAAATAGCTGGATATACAGTCCATTGTGTGTTATAATCCACATAAATAGCCGGCTATACAGTACATTGTGTGTTATAATCCACAAAAATAGCCGGCTATACAGTACATTGTGTGTTATAATCCACAAAAATAGCCGGCTATACAGGTCATTGTGTGTTATAATCCACATAAATAGCCGGCTATACATGTCATTGTGTGTTATAATCCACATAAATAGCCGGCTATACAGTACATTGTGTGTTATAATCCACAAAAATAGTCGGCTATACAGTACATTGTGTGTTATAATCCACAATAATAGCCGGCTATACAGTACATTGTGTGTTATATTCCACAAAAATAGCCGGCTATACAGTACAATGTGTGTTATAATCCACAAAAATAGCCGGCTATACATGTCATTGTGTGTTATAATCCACATAAATAGCCGGTTATACAGTACAATGTGTGTTATAATCCACAAAAATAGCCGGCTATACAGTACATTGTGTGTTATAATCCACAAAAATAGCCGGCTATACAGTACATTGTGTGTTATAATCCACATAAATAGCCGGTTATACAGTACAATGTGTGTTATAATCCACAAAAATAGCCGGCTATACAGTACATTGTGTGTTATAATCCACAAAAATAGCCGGCTATACAGTACATTGTGTGTTACCACATAAATAGCCGGGTATACAGTACATTGTGTGTTACCACACAAAAATAGCCGGCTATACAGTACATTGTGTGTTATAATCCACACAAATAGCTGGATATACAGTAATAAAATCTATTTCCTATAATTGATCGAGATCGTGTTATCTTAGTCGAGGGCTAAGATTTTGTAACATAATCCCAACCGAGGCGTTACAAGATGTTACAAAATCTTAGCCCGAGACTGAGATAACCCGATCTCGATCAATTATAGCAAATAGATTTTATTACTGTATATCCAGCTATTTGTGTGGATTATAAGATATAACAAAACCCATCTATAGATACGAGTTCAGAGTGTAAAATTATCCCGTCTTGGTCCTCCTGGTTCAAAGCCGATTAACCATTTCATCTGCGCTTCGATTTCAGTTATTCAGCGTAAAACTATAGTTCAGTTATATAAAAGAAAAACGATGATCAATCGATACATAGTGTTTTCATAATTAAAAACAACAACCAAACAATGCATGCTAAATGACTGAATGTACATATTTCTAATAATATCGATTATCTGAAGCGTGTGACGTCACCGATTCGACAGTATGACGTCACATGCGCAGAATGTTACATGAATGGCGTAACATTCCGCCAAAAATCACGTAAAGGTACCAGATAGATCGGACGAGATAGAAAAATCTAGCACCGGGTATCATATGAGATTTCCCTGTCCGAGGTGCGAGAATACATTGTGTGTTAAATCTACAGCGGTACGTGCCAATAAAGTTCTCTAAATCAATTGAGGATACATTGATAGAGATTATCAAGCCTATCTGACAATTCTTTACAAATTCTAAAAGATTTTCAAAAGCACTAACCAATAGCTCTACAATTCAGTATATGAATTGCCTCAATATTGAAATGAATTCAACACCAATCCTTATACTCTGATATCGGTATCCGAAAATCGATTTGTTGGCAGTCGACTTAGTTGGTTCGTTTTTATTTACATGTTACCACTGATTACAACTATCGCCACTTCATTTCTTACAAATACACTTTTGAAAACCTGAAATCCAGATAAATGAATAAATAAGTAATTAAAGTCCATAATTAATACGAACGTGTCCATATACAAAGGATTTGAAATTAATAGTCGTGCAAGAAAACAAGTCTAAATGAGTTCGTTGACCTTCCAAAAGTCCTTAAAGATCAAAACGACGGTCAACTATTCACGACTATTCACTTTAAGGATGTGGCAGGTTTAGAATTTGAGGTGGAGAAAAGCCAGAGTGCCCAGAAAAAAAATCATCGAACAACTGTCAGTATATGGCAGCTTCCCAATGTAGGATTCGAACTCGCAACCCAGAGGCGGATGGCTTATAGTAATATGTTGTGATATCCTAATTTTTGTCTTAAAATATATTTGTCCCACACGTAGGACCGCGGAGATTTGGATCTCTGGGGTTTTCGCATTGCAAGCGTTATATCCTCTGAACCACTTGGTCATTGTGGCCTACTCAAAATAACATCGATCTTCTTTGGTTAAATGTCACATTATATTCTACCGTGTGTACTTGTCACTCCATCCAGAGTTCATAATGTTGAGAGTGTCGTTTTTTTGAAACAGAGTTGTCTTTAAAAAACTTTAAAAATGCTAAATTACTGTTGGTGACGATAGTGATCTGTGGAGATGAATAAGTTACAGCAATTTAACACCACAAGTGCTGCAGAATGATTGTCTGCACTTTAAAAACAATCGCTCAATCTGAATTTTGTTTTCCCACTTCACTTTTTATCTAGTTGTAAACAAATGCACTATTGAAGTAGAAACACAATTGAAGGAATAGTGCTTGACTGTAAACGAATTTTCGGTTTCTTATACTAGCAGCATAAAAGTTGCCCTTTCTCTTTCTAAAAACAACAATGCTTATGTCAGCGTTTCAGTGAAATCACTCATAATCGTTTCATACGACCGCATTGCATGATACCGACATTACAATATGCACACGACCAATATGTAGGTGTGAAAAAACGAAACAAAACACATCTGACGAACGAACACACAATATCACTCACACTTAATGCTTCTCGTTCTCAAGAGTCTTTTTTTGCACCTTGACGTCATATTGTCCTCGTCATTTTGAAGTTTACACTTCCCCGTAAATTTTATAAAATATCTGAGACTATACACATTCTAGATAGTTCACCACAGAAAACCTGGATTCCAATCTCGAGTCTTGATTCAAAATGATGTTGGTGTTGCAGAATTGTTTGTCGGCAGCTGACGCCTAGCCCACGGACCATAACGGAGCACCCTTCCGCTTCCGCCTGCACATGCTCAGTCGTGAGCAAGACTTTACTGATTCCCACATCCGGGAGCTGAAAACGAGGTAGATCCAAGGATTGGTGCAGCTATTTAGACTATACAGCAGAAGTATGATAGTGTAGGCTGAACCTGCAACACAAACAACCGACATCAGACAGTGAAATATATATTGACCTACCTATAGGTTACAATTATATAGGTATTAGATGTGTTAAAATACCGAAATGAAAGATACCTATTAACACAAAGGCATATAATCATGATGTTTGGCCAGCAACTGATCTAAAAAGGAAATAAAGTCGACATTGATCTATGTGTTGTTTCAAAGTCATTACGCAAAACGTCAAAATCATAAAAGAAAGCGAAAAAAGCGATGGGATCAGATAATCCTTAAAATAAGCGTGTTTACATTGTTTATGTAACATTTAGTTATTTAACTCAATGGAGAGGTCTTGATTTTGGAGGATACCGATTACCCTGGCTCAGAACTATGTATGTGGACTGGTGACGACAGTATTTGTGTTAATGAGTGGGGAGTTCAATAATGGAAAGTGCATTTTTGTTGAGACAGTAACTTACTCGAAAGGTGATCATGATAAAGTCAGAACGTTGCCATTGATATTAGAGCGAAAGAAAAGTAATTGTCGGCTAGCAAACTCAGTTTCCTGAGATGCCTACATACAGATGGAACAACCTATAAAGGTTCCTAACGACTGACTGGATACGCCATAATTTATGCAGCGCTGGGGATCAACGACCAACGCCAACGCGAGGAATTTAATTTTTGTTTGTTTGTTTAATTAACGTCCTATCAACAGCTATGGTCATGTAAGGACGGCCTCCCATGCATGCGGTGTTTTGCGTGTATGTTGTGCGAGGTGCGTGTTTTGGGAGGCTGCGGTATATTCATACGAGATCACATAAACAATATAGGAGGGAACCAGGAACGCCAAAGTGAGATGGAGCTCATGGAGCACGGACCGGGGAACCGAGGGTGGGAGGTCATAGATAAAAACGGACTTTGTCAAACACCATTTCTATTTAGTTTCTATTTATTTCTGAGACCTCCTGTCGTCACCTAGTTGGTTGGTTGGATGATTAAATGAACGTCATATTAACAGCCAGGGGTATTTTAGGACGACCGCCTATGTATGCGGAGTGTTTCGTGAATGAGTGTGTGCATATTTTGTCAGTATGTTAATGTTGTGAGACTTTCTAAAGCGGAACCATTGACATATGGAAATGGGGCTTAACCAAGAATGCACAGAAAACAGAAATCTCTATGGGGAAAGGCAAAGTGGAGTTGGGAGCCCAAGGAGCACCGAAAAAGCGGAGTACCATAATCAGAATACTGTGCGTCTTTGTGTGACAGCTGGGACATTGCCGAGTCAATGCAGTTCCTGTTGACCACTTACATACTGCACCGACTATAGATAATTGTCTAATATTCCAGTCTGCCCAATATGCATCAAATCATGAAACCTTGCCACATGGCTACATCATACAAGGTCTTTCTTACTGATGATCGATATGCGCAGCGTTATGACAAGGCGCTAAGCGAAGGTGGTAGAATTGTAGATATTATGGGAACAGATTTGACATAATAAGAGGAAGGCAAAGACAAAGAAATGATGACGTACATATTGTATCAACTTTGCACGAGGTGGAGAGGGAAAGAAAGATTATGTAACAGCCCCGAGGGAGACATATCCCGAATGTGCATAAACCTAAGTTTTCTAGCGAAACTAGGTCCTGATTTAAAAAGGAGACTGATGCCCCAGACATCACATAGAACAATTTTAACAGGATACTACTTTACTCGAAGTAAGCAAAGAAATGGATTTATGGAAATAATGTTTGGACTGATAGGAAGTAAATAGCATTGCATGACGTGTTTTGGTCGTCCAAGAAGGGATCTTTTGAAAGTCCCTGTCCATTTTTTTTTTTTTTTTTTTTTTTTTTTGGGGGGGGGGGGGGGGGGGTATTGACCGCATTAAGGAATGGAAGGGTTCAATTGTGGATCTACTCTCAAGAACATTTTTCAAGAAGATTTTCGTTAAAATATTTCACAGCACAATGACCATTAAAGCACAGCATTAAGGTTAACGTTACCGCTGAAAAGTGTGTTACAGTAATAGTATAAATTACAGTATACAAAGGGTCAGTGATATATTGTTTTTTAAAAGTATTGCCATTTCTTACTGTAAATAATAGTGCATGAACGATCATTGGAATTATATCGGGTATCCTAACTGCACACGTGTGCTTGGTAACCATGGAAACATAGCCAATATTTGGTTTCGTAGGGTTTATTACTAACTATAAACAGTCAGTTTATTTAAGGACGGACACCTGTGTAGGTGGTGTTTCATGTATGAAGTGCGTGGTGTGTGTTTTGGGAGACTGCGGTATATTCGTGTTGTGTCTTCTTGTATAGTGGAACTGTTGCCCTTTTTATAGTGCT
Source organism: Argopecten irradians (assembly GCF_041381155.1). Lineage (NCBI taxonomy): Eukaryota > Metazoa > Mollusca > Bivalvia > Pectinida > Pectinidae > Argopecten > Argopecten irradians. Next base: position 22,578,286 of record NC_091149.1, on the reverse strand, counting down.
ATATCATTGAAGGATGCCGCCGAAGACACCAAGTAACACACCTCACCCAGTCACATTATATTGACAAATGGCGAACCAGTCGTCTGAATAGAGCTTGCAGACAATTAATATCTCATTTGAATCTAATTCTTAATCTAGATGAATGGATGATTTTTTTTATACTTACTTGTAAAGGGTGCGTGTGGGTCAAATGCTGCCCACAGCTGAGCGAAGTGAAATGGAGAACTACACACAATGAAACAGAAGACCACGGTCAAGGTCAGTCTCACCGTGCGAACTTTAGCACGTGGAATAGCACCTCTGGTCTGAGATTGTCGACTCTGGATTGATGCATGGTCGCTTTTCCGAAGCTTATGATTTCTATATGAGTTATCTCCTTTCCTGATCAGATCATTTATAGGACTATTTTCCTCTTTGGCAGACATGTTTGAATGATTCCACTGAACTTTTGTTGACGACGCGACTTGCTCACCAACTTTTCCTCGCTTCCAGACGGAGTAGCACATTCGTCCATAGCAGAATGTTAGGATTATGATTGGAATAATGTAAACAGTTACAGAATTGAATGTTATATACAGTTCCAAAGTCCATGCAGGATTAAATGTAGCCCAGCAGTCGTAGACGTTGGGTTGTCGCTCCATGTAGGAGAATATGTAAATCTGCGGAAGACTAAGAACAAGGGAAATAACCCAGGCCAGGGCCACCATATAGTGGACTGTCCGAGATGACCACTGATGACTGACCAAAGGACGACAGATAGCAAAGTAACGGTCAATTGCGGTCATCACTAAAACATACGCCGAGGCGTACACAACCACCAGCTGGAAATACTTCACGAATCGACAGATGACGTCATTTCCGTAAAACACATACGTCACATCCCATATGAGTTGAGGAAGCACGTTGAAGAAGGCGACAGACAGATCTGCGGCACTGAGATGAAGCATCAAAAGGTGCATTCGTGTGAGACTGCGTCCACGGAGCAGAAACACAATAAACACTGTAGAATTCCCGAATACTGCCAAAATAAAAATGGCTGACGATACTCCTATCTCTGCGCGTGCTAGATCCTCGTTCCTATCATTTATTTGATTGGTCTCGTTGCCAAGCAAGGCTGCACTAGATGTATTTTCCATTTCTGTGAAATTGAAGTTGAACATTGTGATTTTATTTTGAGAACACCAATTGATTTCACAATAGAAAACGTCTTTACACAAAATAAATCGCTTTATTCCTCTCCAAAATACCACCAGTAGAAGTTAGTCATTGCATAAGACAAACATAACTCTTGGCACACGCAGCGTCTTCTAATGCCTTGTAAAGTGTAATGGGTCACAATGACGTCCACATGACGCCGGATATAAAAATATTTGTTCTGTGCGCAGATCCGGTAATTAATTTCCGTTGTCGAGAGTTAATTGGTGGTTAACTCAAGCGTCGTCTTGATGTATTGGGACCCTTTAACGTGAAGGCGACTCCGTTTTCTCTGAAATGGAAATAAGAAATTAGACCAAGTGTACCTAAATGTATAGCTGAACCGTTAATGGAAAGGGTTTCTCGATTTATGAGCACCCGTCAAATTACTTGAGATAATTGATAATTCGGGCAGTCTGATTTCTCCTTCTACTGTGACATACTTTACAACTCTACGCGATTGACTTGTTCTATATGATATCGATCATTTTACACGCTTATTAGAACAGATATTTATTGATATTCTTGGTGCCGGTGTTTTGCAGTTCCCAGAAAGATGGACGATTTTCGGAGAAATTGGTAATGGCACGGCCAGGAAAATGTAAAAGTGAGACATTTGTCGCCCAGTTACCGGGTTCTAGCGTCTTAGCATGCTTGAGACCTGTGGCTATCTATGGGTTTCGGTAATTGTCTTTATTACGGGATTTTGGGTTTCGATTTCGATTGTTGTTTTGTTATGTGTGTAATCTTGATGCAGGAAAAAATCAAACAAACGAAAACTACCGGAAGTAGAACCTATTTCATCAGTTATAAAAACGTCCTATTTACTATTTCCGGTTTTGGTTTTGTTTACTTCGTCCGATTAGGGGGATAGACATTGTCGGAGACCCACGGTTGATTGCACAATATGCTTCGCTACAGTGAATGACCAACGATTAATTGCACTAAACGCTTCGGTACACTTATCGTATTTAGCTAAAAAACACGGTTAATGGGTAGGTCGCATGATTTCCGTAAAACATGTTTTTGATAAATTAACGTCGTATTAACATCCAGAATCATGTCAGGACCACGGACATTTGCAGACTGAAAATCTTACAGTAGGTCTTGGTAATTATAAGGGTTTGCAACAGGTCACGTGACCTACGGTTTGTTTGTTTCTTTGATTAATCAACGTCCTATTAACAGCTATGGTAATGTAAGGACGGCCTCCCATGTATGCGGTGTGTTGCGTGTATGTTGTGCGAGGTGCGTGTTTTGGGAGACTGCGGTTGCCCTTTTAATAGTGCTATATCACTGAAGCATGCCGCCGAAGACACCAAGCAACAAACCCCACCCGGTCACATTATACTGACAACGGCATCCCGCTTCAATTTGAGCGGTTAAAAAGCACACTTATTCCATCTAACATGTTACAAATTACACATAACCGTATTTCAGAAATGTTGATCTTTCATTTAACGATCATTCAATGCCAACACTTATACACAACTGGGAAATCAAATAAATCATCGTCTGAGTAAAATAACTATGTACGGGTTAGGCTTTTTTTGGGAGACTGGGGTGTATTCGAGTTGTGACCTGTAAAAAGTTTCAATGAGGTTCGTACCTAATGATTCCCTTGTCAAACTGTGCCGTAAATAAACTCATTTTCCGTGTGAATAACATATCGCGAAAATCAACTGACGCGAAGCTTCATAAAACAAGAGGCCCAAAGGGCCTTAACGGTCATCTGACTACCTTGGCAATAGTAAAATTAATTTCATATGGTGTCACTTTGTCAGGACCATGTCAGGATCATTTTCCATTTCCTTCAACAAATCTTATTTCAAACAAGAGGCACAAGGGCCTTAACATGTAGGAAATTAATCAAATATAGTGTCATGGTAACCTTCTTCGATTTGGGATCAACCAGAGATGTAACAATACTTTGTCAAACCATGTCAGGAACATATCATGCAGATGAAGTTGCAGCCAAATCACAAAGGTAGAACTTGAGAAGTTCAAAATGTGTTTTCATGATGGCGGCTGTGGCGGCCATCATGGATTTCGGATCGACCCGAAAAATAACAACACTTTGTCAGGACCATGTCAGGATCATCTATGCAAGTTTCAGCCAAATCGCACCGGTAGAACTTGAGAAGAAGTTCAAAATGTGTTTTCAAGATGGCGGCTGTGACGCCATCTTGGATTTTGGATCGACCCGAAAAATAACAACACTTTGTCGGGACCATGTCAGGATCATTTCGTGCAAGTTTCAGCGAAATCGCACCGGTAGAACTTGAGAAGAAGTTCAAAATGTGTTTTCAAGATGGCGGCTGTGGCGGCCATCTTGGATTTCGGATCGACCCGAAAAATAACAACACTTTGGCGGGACCATGTCAGGATCATTTCATGCAAGTTTCAGCCAAATCGCACTGGTAGAACTTGAGAAGAAGTTCAAAATGTGTTTTCAAGATGGCGGCTTTGGTGGCCATCTTGGATTTCGGATCAACCCGAAAAATAACAACACTTTGTTGGGACCATTTCATGCAAGTTTCAGCCAAATCGCACCGGTAGAACTTGAGAAGAAGTTCAAAATGTGTTTTCAAGATGGCGGCTGTGGCGGCCATCTTGGATTTCGGATCAACCCGAAAAATAACAACACTTTGTCGGGACCATGTCAGGATCATTTCATACAAGTTTCAGCCAAATCGCACTGGTAGAACTTGAGAAGAAGTTCAAAATGTGTTTTCAAGATGGCGGCTTTGGCGGCCATCTTGGATTTCGGATCAACCCGAAAAATAACAACACTTTGTTGGGACCATTTCAGGATCATTTCATGCAAGTTTCAGCCAAATCGCACCGGTAGAACTTGAGAAGAAGTTCAAAATGTGTTTTCAAGATGGCGGCTGTGGCGGCCATCTTGGATTTCGGATCGACCCGAAAAATAACAACACTTTGTCGGGACCATGTCAGGATCATTTCATGCAAGTTTCAGCCAAATCGCACCGGTAGAACTTGAGAAGAAGTTCAAAATGTGTTTTCAAGATGGCGGCTGTGGCGGCCATCTCGGATTTCGGATCGACCCGAAAAATAACAACACTTTGTCGGGACCATGTCAGGATCATTTCATACAAGTTTCAGCCAAATCGCACTGGTAGAACTTGAGAAGAAGTTCAAAATGTGTTTTCAAGATGGCGGCTTTGGCGGCCATCTTGGATTTCGGATCAACCCGAAAAATAACAACACTTTGTTGGGACCATTTCAGGATCATTTCATGCAAGTTTCAGCCAAATCGCACCGGTAGAACTTGAGAAGAAGTTCAAAATGTGTTTTCAAGATGGCGGCTGTGGCGGCCATCTTGGATTTCGGATCGACTCGAAAAATAACAACACTTTGTCGGGACCATGTCAGGATCATTTCATGCAAGTTTCAGCCAAATTGCACTGGTAGAACTTGAGAAGAAGTTCAAAATGTGAAAAGTTAACGCACGGCGGACGGCGGACGACGACGGACGAAACATGACGACTATAGGTCATCCTGACCCTTCGGGTCAGATGACCTTAAAAGGTACAGCAGGACAATCATTATTATTCTCTAAATCGCCAAGAAATAGCTATGAAAAAAAAACAGCCACGGAAACGCAAAATTTAGTAGCCACAAAAATAGGTTGGTTTATAGTATTTTTAATCCAAAATTAACCTAGATTTGTATGACCAAGCTTTGTGCCATTGCCGAACGTGTAATTGGCATGAAATGTCCAACTACTAAACTAATGATGATAGGTTATATATACAATGTATGTCATGCAGGGTCTTTGACGTTTGACCTTGAACTTTTCAGTTTTGCGCTTTGAGTATCTTGTATGGGCAGGGGATCGTTTATACGCTCTAACCAGAATCAGAGAAAAATTGATCCTGAATTAACCTAGATTTGTCCGGTTGTTTCTTACCAAGCCGTGTGATTTTCGTGTCACACCTGAATTAACCTAGATTTGTATGAGTGTTTGTCAAACTTTGTGATTCCCTTGCGTCTGCAGTAATTGGCGATGTAAGCTGTATAAAATGTCCAATACTTATTAATAGTATATTAATAATGAATTATATATAAAAACTGTCGCGCTTAGTAGCATCTTGAACTATTTAGTTGTGTTTTCATTACATTGTATTGATAAGTGAAGATTTATGTGCACTAACCAAAGACAGTTTTGTGGTACGCCTGAAAGACGTAACACTGAAAAACTGAACCTTGTAATCTGGGTGTACCAAAATGCATGGACTAATGGGAGAGCGTTATAGTATACCTGTCGGAACCTCAAAATCCAGGTATACTCTTAATAAAACGAAGCAAGCTGTAGTGATCTATGCTGAATCTATATGTGGTGACATCGCGTGATTGTCTGCGTAGACGGAAACGTCACATCTGGGCAGGGTTTCACTTATATTTCTTTTAATAAAAGTTATATGATAAATATAATCTTACAATTGTGACTATGTAATATGAAATTTATCACTTAAACTGGCTCGTGGCATCACATTATTGATCTCATTTGATAAATTTTATATTACATAGCCACTCTGCAAGATCCTCTATTCATGTTATAACTCTGAGACTGATTTGAAAGTCATATGTAGATGTGCATACATGTTTTCTTTTGTCAAAACTTTGTTGCTATGGTAACCAGGTCGAGATTAGCGTTAGTGTAAGGTGAAAATATTGAAAGGGTCATCATCATAAATTTTCTTTTAACTTTCATCTTAAGTTTTGAAGTTATATATGAATTAAGATTGTTGTGAAGTTAGTTTGTCAAGGCGCGTTCGAATAGAAGCACGTGAACGATCATAAGAACGGTCAAAATCAAAAACACCACAATATCTTCTTGTTTGAAAGGTAAAAAAAATGTATGCATGAAAATTGTCACAATATGGATACTGTCGTGATATCAGAGGAAGCGAGAGGAAATGATGATAGGCTTTAGGCTTGTTTTCCTATCCTAGATGTTTGTGTGTATTGGTGTATATGTATGTATATATTTGAATAAATATTGTTTAAACTAAAACTAAGCGAGAGGGGGAGTTTCCCGAGTTAAAGATTTTTAAGTTATTTACTCTTTGCATGCAGTCAAACTATTATGGCCGAAACTGTATCTAGGCACTTCACGGATTATACCGGAAGCATGACACTAAGAATCATGAAGTAGCCGCTTCATCGACAAGTCCTCCTGGCTCCGTCTGGAATATTGTCAGATCCTCTACAGAAACAAATGAGAATAGGATCTGTACATCACTCAGATATGTCTAGGTTTTGTTTACGTAAACCTTATGTGAAATCTTCCTATGACAAGATGAGAGGCTAACAACATTACGTGATGGACCAATTACTATCCTCGTCACATTACGCGAATGACCAATTACATCTCTTGTCACAGAATCACAAGGAAACTGGGGATCATTACAGAACAGATTGGTTACAGACTCCAATCGTTCACGCGGAATTACAAATAGTGATTTGTTGATGTTGTCAGCATATAAACAGTTTTGTCGTATATTCTGAACTACCTCTGGGGACAACATCCGCCACTTTGACGAACGCGGTGCACTAAAGAACTGTTTATCTCGGTGATTTACGTCCCTTGGTACACATACACAACAAATGTGACGTCTGAAATAGGAGAGGAGAGTGATGCCAAAGGATGGGGTTGGGGCTTCAGTTATCACGGGGTGGCGACTATAAGATCGTAAATCAGTAATATCACGGATGGGTGGCTACTTGTGTCTAAATATGGTTCTCGCGTGAAATCGATGGTCATTCCGACCAGTGTTCAACATCTAACGAGATGACCGATATTTTTTCCACCTAGAAGCTTTCTACTCAGCCAATTACAACTGTAAGTAATGTCATACACTTGGGCACTTTCCTCCTACAGCCGGACGTCAGTGATATTATAGGAACACTGGGACACATAAGATACATTCAAGAATAGTAAGGCTTTCAGTGTGTCCTTTCGTAAGACCATTAAACAGTGTGTCCTTTCGTAAGACCAATTAACAGTATGTCCTTTCGTAATACTAATTATCAGTGTATCCTTTCGTAAGACCAATTAATAGCGAGTCCTTTCGTAAGACCAATTAACATTATGTCATATCGTAATACCAATTAACAGTGTGTCCTTTCGTAATACTAATTATTAGTGTGTCCTTTCGTAAGACCAATTAACAGTGTATCCTTTCGGAAGACCAATTAACAGTGTGTCCTTTCGTAAGACCAATTAACAGTGTGTCCTTTCCTAAGACCAATTAACTGTGTGTCCTTTTGTAAGACCAATAAACAATGTGTCCTTTCGTAAGACCAATTAACAGTGTGTCCTTTCGTAAGACCAATTAACAGTGTGTCCTTTCGTAAGACCAATTAACAGTGTGTCCTTTCGTAAGACCAATTAACAGTGTGTCCTTTCGTAAGACCAATTAACAGTGTGTCCTTTCGTAATACCAATTAACTGTGTGTCCTTTCGTAAGACCAATTAACAGTGTGTCCTTTCGTAAGACCAATTAACAGTGTGTCCTTTCGTAAGACCAATTAACAGTGTGTCCTTTCGTAAGACCAATTAACAGTGTGTCCTTTCGTAATACTAATTATCAGTGTGTCCTTTCGTAAGACCAATTAACAGTGTGTCCTTTCGTAAGACCAATAAACAATGTGTCCTTTCGTAATACCAATTAACTGTGTGTCCTTTTGTAAGACCAGTAAACAATGTGTCCTTTCGTAAGACCACTAAACAGTGTGTCCTTTCGTAATACCAATTAACTGTGTGTCCTTTCGTAAGACCAATTAACAGTGTGTCCTTTCGTAAGACCAATTAACAATGTGTCCTTTCCTAAGACCAATTAACTGTGTGTCCTTTCGTAAGACCAATAAACAGTGTGTCCTTTCGTAAGATCAATTAACAGTCTGTCCTTTCGTAGGACCATTTTGTTTTGTTTGTTTGTTTGATTTATTAACGTCCTATTAACAGCTATGGTCATGTAAGGACGGCCTCCCCATGTATGCGGTGTTGCGTGTATGTTGTGCGAGGTGAGTGTACTGGGAGACTGCGGTATGTTCGTGTTGCGTCTTCTTGTATAGTGGAACTGTTGCCCTTTTTATAGTGCTATATCACTGAAGCATGCCGCCGAAGACACCAAGCAACACACCCCACCCGGTCACATTATACTGACAACGGGCGAACCAGTCGTCCCACTCCCTGTATGCTGAGCGCTAAGCAGGAGCAGAAACTACTACTTTTATAGACTTTGGTGTGTCTCGGCCAGGGGACAGAACCCAGTGCCTTCCTCACAGGGGCGAACGCTCAACTTAAGGCCAAAAGTGAGGCGGTGCCAAGGGAGGCATTAGGAAGGATAAAGTCAGTTAGGAAGAAGAGAAAAGATAAGATCCTAAATTTAGTCGCCTTTTACGATCATGCAATAGGGGCAGCAGGTACAATTCTTACGCCCTACCTGCACAGTGTGTCCTTTCATAGCACTTATTGAAATATCGATTAAAGATGCTCCACCGCTGACAAATGGTATTTATTTCCCTATAAAAAACAAGAGCAGACGATTTAGTATTTTTCTTCAGTTAGAAAAGTTACTTTACACCATTACCACTATTGAAAAGTTTGGGCTTCTAATTTTACTTCAAGTAAAAAATATGAAAAATAATTAATTGCATCCCGAAAAAATTCCGTGACACTATATCCTCTATGGAATGAAGTACTGATTGCGCATGCACCAAAGGCGAAATCAATTATATTATTTTTTGTGTTAATTAGGCATATATATAAGATTAAACACCAATTACTGCTCAAATGATTAATATCATTTATGCTCTATCGGCGGTGGAGCATCTTTAACGTAAATATTTACCTAGTCAAAATTGTTTCCTATTTTAACTGAAAATGAAAAAAATAGATTTAGCGGTTTTCACTTTTTTGCGATTGCTTTTCAGAGTACATATAACTAAACCACTTCTCAATATTTCGTGGATCATTTTTTTCCGATCTTCAAACGTAGTGATAATAAGGATCTGTATTTTAATCAGATTGCACAATTAAATATCTTGTTCTCTGTGACATTTTTCATATATATCTGAATGCATTTTTCGTTGGTACGTTTCTCAAAACATATCGCTATTTCTACAAAGATCTCCACCTCCTCTAAAACGTGACATGATAATATAGCCACGAGTGTAACAAACCGAATGCTGAAGTACTAAGACACTCAAGGAATTCTGTCAGTGACGAAGTACCACTTAACGAACTGCAAGAGTTGCCATCCACAAAAAAAATAGTCCACAAAATTACTACACCTCTCCCATCTGATCGGTATTATCACGGAGCTATCGGTAATATCACAGTGTCAGGAGAAACGGCTGAAGACTATAAATCACACGAGTCAAACTTTTATATAAATGATGGATAGTTACTGCGCACCATATAGATAGGTTTTTACTGCCAAAGGTAACAACCATCTCATAATTAATGTTTTCGAACTTAAAGCTGACAATGCATGTTAAAAATTTACATTTGAGATTAAAAAAATAATGAAGTTATTTTTAAAAAATTCGTTTCTGAGACCGCCTCTTGCGTTTCTAAGGACGGGCAGTCGCCATTTTGTTTGAACTCAGCTTAAAGCGCGTGAATCGACACACGTGCGCTCTGTCATGTACATATACACCTAGCAGTTGTCCACTGTGTATCGTCTACTAATACATTTACCTGTAAATATTTTTATGTAGGGCTTGTTTTAGCAAGCAAACATGTCAACTCCTCTTATCTTATCGTTTCTCTTCTTCCTAACTGACTTTACGTTTCCCTAAAGCCTCCCTTGGCACCGCCTCACTTTTGGCCTTGAGTTGAGCGTTCGCCCCTGTGAGGAGGGCTCCGGGTTCTGTCCTTTGGCCGAGACACACCAAAGTCCATAATAGTGGTAGTTTCTGCTCCTGCTTAGCTCAGCAAACAGGAAGTGGGACGACAGGTTCGCCCGTTGTCAGTATAATGTGACCGGTTAAGGTGTGTTGCTTGGTGTATCGGCGGCATGCTTCAGCGATATAGCACTATAAAAAGGGCAACAGTTCCACTATAGAAGAAGACACAACACGAACATACCGCAGTCTCCCAAAACACGCACCTCGCACTTCACACACGCTACACACTGCATACATGGGAGGCCGTCCTAATATAGCTGCGATGACGTAGCTCTGAACGACGGACGGAAAATTTCTGACAAATGGTCGTCGTCAGAGCTACGATTCCGTCCCATTGACCGTAGTGTTGCAAAACATCCAGCGGTAAAAATGTTCTATTTCACGTGTGTTATGTAATTTTGTAATTAAATTCAACAATACCAAACATTTTAAATATAAAATGATTATTTATTTACCTACCTCCTTGTCTAAATTATGTTTTAAAGCACTTTTGAATGGCTCACATCTCCGACACGGCTCACTTGGCCGCCATGATGCTTCTCGTTAGAAAGTCTCGCGCTCCAAATATGGCAACTAGTACCATATGTGGAATGACCCACAAATTTTCACTACGAAAAAAATATAATGTCACAAAGTTTTTAACATGAACTTTCAAAATTCTTTTTCGCTAAATTCTAAATAATACTTACATTAATCAGTTCCACCATGTTTATTCTTAGTTTGTTGACTTTTTAAAACTTTTAAACATATTTTACCTGTTGAGTTTTTGATTTCGTAACGGTTTCCGGTTAAAGTTATATGTGCCGTAACTGGTCGAAAATTTTGACATGTTATTTTTTCTTCAATTATCTATTTAAAACCATATGTTTTAATGAATAAAGCTGTGAAAATCATTCAAATGGACAGACAATCATATGTAATGCCTTAAAAACGTTAGTTAGAACACATTGGTTATGCACTGTGAAATTCTTGTTTTGTATGCCTTATACATGTTTAGATGGAAATATATCTTCAGAAATCACTTTACAATTACTAATAATACTGTAAAAATGTGCAATGAAGATTGTGGACAGCAAGATTGCTTCATGGTCTGACCGTATATACTCATTTCATTACACTGAATATGTTAATATAATGATTTTTAGCAGTACTGCCAAAAATGATTTTCAGTCCTTTTTGTACTTTTAAAATTAAAACCTATACATTGAAAGTATTGTAATTCTCAAAATGGTAACTTTTGGAGTTGAATAACATATTAAAAGCTGTTCTTGATTCGTGACTATGAAAATTACGGCACATATAACTTTAATCAAACATGGCGGCGTATTTGAACAGGATTATACATGTGCTGGGTTTGCCTTGAATTTTACCACTAATAGTTGATGAAACATTATTCGAAAGGTTTGTGAATTGAATATTGATCATAGTTGTCAGAACAATACAGTTACATAAGAATATTACCTGAAAAATATATTTTCATCAGTCTCAAAGTGCGCATGTGGATCACAACGGGGCTTGCAACACTAGCGGCAACGGGGTGAAATTCATACCCTGCCGGGAACGGAGTGGAGGCAGGGTATGATTATTCGTTCTAGTCCTAATATAACCCTGGCTGTTAAATAGGACGGTAAAATTATCAAACAAACAAACAGTATAGATGACTTGGTCGTTATGTCAAAAACGTGACGCCGTTATGTGTAGTATAATAATCTCGTTTTGACGGAAAAGGATCTTACTGGTGAGTTTGGTAGATTAAACGAGTCTGGAACGGAACTTGATTACAATGGCTAACAACGTTATGTTATGGCTGTGCCGTGCGTATGCTTTTATATAGCCCGACAGTGTGTGTTACATTGTTGAAAACTTTGAAAGAAATGATAATACGTTAAATGAGAAATATTTCGTTCTAAATTGTTCTCAATTAGAAGACATTTATATGGATGGATTCTTTATGAAAACATGAATTGAACTGACAACGGACGAACCAATCGCCACACTCCATTAATACCGAACAATAAATAGGAACAGAAACTACCACTTTTATAAACTTTGGCGTGTCTCGGACTGGGGTCAAAACCCAGAGCCTTCGATACAGAGGCGACTGCTCGACCGAAAGTAGAAAGTGAGGTGGTGTCAAGGGAGGCATTAGGAAGAATAAAGTAAGTTAGAAAGAAAGAAAAGATAATATCTTAAATCTAGTCGCATTTTAAGATCATGTAATGTCTACCCACTAAGCTGTCAATTACAGACTTTGATGTAAAGTTATGTCTAGATCAATTTCAAACTACCTTTAAATGTTGAAGTTCTGGCTGTATTATTGCATATTTCACCATATGACCTTTGACCCACTAATTTTGACCTCACCGTATAGTCAAAAAAATTGACACTATCATTTCTTCCGAAAGAGGATGACCTACTGAACTTTTTTATGTATGGTGTCAAACTCAAGTAGTGCCCACGGAACCCCCAAACCGTACATAAGCCACCAGACTATAACTGCGTTTGGAGCTTTTCAGAATTATAGACCTGTCATGATACTACAGACGTTTTACAGTTTAGCCCTGAAAAGCTTAGTATTTATCTGTTAGTTTTGCTTCAAAATACAGTTGCATTTTACTTCAGTTTAAAACGGAATCGATACTCTCTCATTTCCTAAATGATATTTAGAAGTTCTGTTGACTTATTGTTCTGGCCAGTAGCGAAAACTTCAAACCTTCATATACATTTTTTTGCTTTAATCTGTAATCCGAAATTCTCAGAAAAGCAGGAGAGCATTCAGGAGATAGAATTCCATCCACCTAAAACGCCTGATGCACATACGTTACATAATGCAACTTTTTTTTAATTGTAAGACGGTGTTCGGCACACGTGGTTGCAGGCTATAATGTAGCGGCTGCCACAGATACTTGTAGTTCTATAATACATCCTGTAAACAGTTTAGTTTTTGTTAGACGTTAATCCTGTTAGACTTTGTTCCATATCTGTTTGTAGAATCCCCTGTTCAGATTATTATGAAGACATTATCGTTCGTAATTAAACGGACTAAATGTAAAAGTACAGGTCGTTCACCCCAGAATATGGAACCAGGAAAACAAGAAATGACGATACTTGTCTCGTATATAATAACGCCATCTATTGACCAGGAGGTCGGTGGCGCCCTCTCCCTATAAACTCTCCAATCTCCACAGACCTGCCTCATTTTAATATAGATTAGAGAGATTTATCAAGCCATGAACTCGAACTTCTTGACACCACGACGAATCTTGTGTGACCTTTGTTATAACTGGTTGGCCCAGTGGTTGTGACAGATGTGCCACCAACATTTCGTGGAAAAGGCGTCAAGTAAAACGGCCATATGTATGTATGTAACAACGTAAATTCCTCCGTTTATTTTTCGGAGCATCCGCCTATATGAGGGTACAACGAAGTCAGATACACTCCACAAGGGATTACTGGGTTTAGTGTCTATGGCATCCAACAACCAACTCTACCAACACAAATTAACTACAATTTATATACAAAAATGCACCATACACAGAGAACAATTAATTTAACTATTATCCTATACACTCAGCCCCCCAAGACATCGCTTTGAGCAGAAGTCGAACCACTTACTGAAGCAAACGTTCTGCAGCTCACGCATATTATTATATGATTATTTTGTTTATACCATAGGAGCTTAGCAATTTGGATAAGGACTTAATCACTGAGAGAGAGAGAAAGAGAGAGAGAGGGGTAGAGAGAGAGAGAGAGAGGGAGAGAGAGCACACGATATGGTCATTATTTATTCTGACGTTCTATTGGTTTTTTTTTTATATTGGTCAATGATATGATAGACATCATGTTCCTTTTTACGACAAGACATTGCAAACTTCCAAATCTAAACCGCTTACAAGTATTGTTTTACCTAATCGAATTCAATTTCTTTTTAGAATTGACACACTTATTTCATTGAGTGAGGGTTACCACGGTAGGGAACAAGTACGAAGTCAACGCAACGAGGTTTGTGACGTACGTCCTCATATCACTTTTGTACTAAACCTGTTTATATATCAGACTTGTTTTAGTTTGCCTAAAGTGATAACTATTTCCCCATAATTGGTTTAATGTCGCTTAATATTCTGTAAACAGCCTATAATTTTATTAAAATACAGATCCTGGTTCCAATAACGTCCCATAGAGAAAATCTGGCAACATTTAGGGTCACGTTCTGGTGACCTTTATATCCGCATAACTATAGTTCAAATGCAATTTCTTGCTATCTCGCTTTATCTACCGAAATCAACATTTTGTCACAGAATACACGTACATTACCCTATGTTGTGACTACACACATCAATGTGATTATGACAGCCCTTGTAAATATTTCGTCTCCTTCAGTAGTAATTTGAATGTTCAATTGGTCAAAAGGTTATCAGAATGTGATCCAGTATTGGATGTTAATAAAATTGAAAAGCTTACACTATACTATTTGTCTGGTTATTGAATATAATCAGTAGACTGTACCAGCCATACCAAGACGTATAAAAACGATTATTTTCTCAACAAGATTCAAATGTATAGAAATAATATCATCATATGAGTACAGTATTGTAATCGAAAATAAACAGACATCAACGAAATTGTCTTGAAATATCATGATCCTATGAGTAAAGTATAGCAATAAACATCAGATATCAACGAAATTGTCTAGAAATATTATCATGCAATAAGTAAATAGAGTAATCGAAAATAAACTTCAATCATCAACGAAATTGTCAAGATATTATTATCCTATGAGTAAGGTATATGGATTACATACTAATTTCTTCTACTGTTGAAATAAATTGAAAGTATTTGTTAGAAAGTCTGGTGTAATTAATTTCTTAGAAATATTTCCAAGTTCTAATGTCCCTGCAATATTCTGTCAGGTTAAACTTCTGACCCTCCCAATATGCAGAATTTTGAGAACTGTCAAAACCGCACTTTCTCAGATTAATTCATTGACACGCTTCTGTTCATCGTGGTGCCACCAACGCTTGAAATGCCAATCATTAATTTGTATGAAGGAGCACGATTTCATAGCACGGCTCGTCCCAGGGGAACTTCCACGCGCTCTCTATCCAACATCTTATCAAAATATGTCGATCAAATCAAACAGCCGTATTGGCTTGGTCAAATAAATTGTTGTGTAGCCCCTATGGACCTCCCCTATGGTTGACAAAAGGGATGCATTCTTGACCTGTATTAAGTAAATGGGCTGTAATATACATCTCTTGTTGATTTAGTGTTTACATGGTGCGTTATATCCCAGAGAGTTTGTAAGCTGTATTTGTTGCCGAATTAACCATGGATGTAAATTAAAGACCATTCAGTTAATAAAGAGCAGGGATGCATCTCCCTTGGAGTAAAACGATACAATCATCTCGTTACCTCAACAGAGTATCTGGCACTGATGTTTGTATTTTGGACGCGTGGACCCTTTTTAGATGTAAGTGTGAACGACATTCGAATTACTAGTATTGTATTAAAATATTGCTTAGGTATTTGTTATCAATTTACTCTGACCTTGAGAATTGCTGAGTACACTCAATTTTTAAAAGGACAAAACGAAAGAAGTTTTTGACAATGGGATATATTTGAGAAAAAGCCAACAAAACAGTTAAGACAATCTCCAAGGTTTGCCTTTTAAGTTGACCTATCGACGACAAATTATAAACAAATTTTATCATTTGGACAATTATTGGTGTTTAATCGTGTTTATATATATGCCTAATTGACAAAAATCTAATTTGTTTTGCTTTTATTGCCTGTCCATTTAGTGCCTGATTCCAAATAGAGATAGTGCCATAATTTTTGCAATTAATTATTGTAATACCGCAGTCTCCCAAAATACGCACCTCGCACTTCACACACTGCATTAATAGGACGTTAAAAGAATCAAACAAACAAACAACTTTAAGTAAACATAAGAAGCTCAATATTTTCAATTATCTTATAAGTGTTATATAACGCATGAAGGAGGGATAAAAAACAGATAATTAAGTATTTGGAGTATGATAATACATATGTTGGTAACTGTATATGATGTAAAACGTTTCTGGCATTACGATAGCACGAGTATTTCATGGTATGTCAAAAAGTTCAATATTGAGAAGTAAAATTCAATATTTCATACCTAAAAAATCTTTGTAGCAGAAAAAGACTCAAAGCGCCATGTTGTTTTTAGTCCAGTAAAGTAGCATATAGGTTTTTGCAATAAATGCCATGTTTTCTTTATTCACAAATTTTTTTCACCTTACACGACGATCGGTGGAACTAGGGAATGTTAATCTTAATTATATATATTTGCTGATAGAGAGAAAAAATATTGTAATACTTAATTCCGATGAAAGAGAGAAACATGCGTGGAAGCGTTGTGATATGATGAAAATCTGCTAGTAAATATATTTTCAAAAATGTAGCAAGTAGATAAAAAGACCAACACTGTTCGCGAAAGAATGAGAAGTGAAGAAAAAATGTGAGTACGTGATGAGTGTCGAATTAATGAGAGATAATGTCAACCCTGTACATGTATCAATAATTTTAGGGAAAAACTACACTTGCCATTATTACAATGCGTAATGAAGACGAAATGCAAAAATATACCTCAATATGTAATTTTATTAATTACAGTAAAACTTAGTTGTATCGAATAAATGGAATGAGTCGATGTTGTGTTAGATTTTGTTTCACCAAATTTTGTTACACGGATGATACGAACACGGTTGAAGCAAGTACTGCGGATGTTGTCGAATACATTTTGCAATCAATTTTTAAATACTGGCGAAACAATTCGTACAGTTTTTGTCTGGGCAGACTCTCATAGACATTGGGAACTCCATACAAGTTATTGGAAACCCAGGTATTCCGTTTATACTACATGTACCCGAAGGACCCGTTGTTGCCCTTAATCATATTTGTATTACCTCTCCTAGCGTCTCGACCGCGAGATAACGAATTTAGTATAGTTTATTGGGTTTAACGCCCTATTAACAGCTGGTATCATTTGATGACGGACTCCCATGTGTGCAATGTGTGAATTTTTTCGCAGGCTGAAGTATGTTCGTGCTGTGTCTTGTAATAGTCGAACTAACGAGACCACCTACATCACGATCGTGTTATACACTGGAGATCTGATGAGATTTTGGTAAACCCGATGTGGAAACCTAAATTTATCTCCCTGATCGAATGAATACCAGAGAGTCATCAGGATGTACTTCTCAATAGACATGTCTCTTTTTTTGTGTAACTGCCCATTGACTACAATAACAGTGAATTGGGATGAGGGGTCGTTTTGTCGCGTACTGTCAATTATAATTGATTTGTGTACTGGTGTACAGAAGATTTGCTCTGCAGGTAGAGTGTTAGAATATTAACCTGCTGTCTCTATTGTATTATCGTACAAGGCGCCTAAATTTAGCATAGCATATTTTCTCTTCTTCCTAACTACATACCGCCTCACTTTTGGCCTTCTGTTGAAAGCCTTTGAGGTAGGCGCTGGGTTTTTCCCCTGATCGAGACAAATCAAAGTACTATAAAGGGCAAGATTTCCACTATACCTGAAGACATAACATGAATATACCACAGTCTCCCAAAACATGCATAACGCACTCCATACACACCACATACGTCATTACATGACTATAATATGATAAGTTTCATTTGAACTCTTAAAATAAGCTATTCGGCCAGTGTCAGACTTAAAGCTACTCGTGTATGTACATGTATACGGTCAGTTATCTGCACACCTGTTGGTCATATCATAATCCCTGATTAGTCTGTGGGAACACGGAATGGATACATTGTGTGGACTGTTGCGGAAGTAGATATCAGGTATTAGATATCATGGCCAAATACTGATGTGTAAACCTACCTGCTCTCTTGTTACATGTACTAACCATTATAAATAGAGCTGACCAGTGATATATCAGGAGACAGCTATACAGGGCTAGAGAGAGAGGGAGCTAGACTGAAGCACACACCTTCTGTGTGGTCCTATTTTGGACCACATAACCATGACTGTATCTATACTGTTAAAGATGCTCCACCGCTGACAAATGGTATTTTTTTCCACTATCAAAATCAGGAACAGACGATTTAGTATTTAGTTACATACTTTGAACCATTTCCACTTTTGAAAAGTTTGAGCTTCTTATTTTACTTCAAAAATAATAATTGCATCCCGAAAAAATTCCGTGGCACTATATCCTAGTTGGAATGAAGTACTGATTACGCATGCACCAAAGGCCAAATAAATTATTCTATATTATTTTTGTGTTAATTAGGCATATATGTACACGATTAAACACGAACTATTGTTCAATTGATGAATTAATAACGCACTCAAAATAACCATGAATTGGGCTCAAAATGTGGAAAAGGACGAACGGCATCATTAGACATTATTTGACACAGTGCAGTGTCACTCAATTTTTCAGAGACAAATTTATGACTGATATACTCGATATATGTGGTATTGAATGTTTCATACTACTAGACAGTCAGTCAGACGAAGGCTTTGCACGGATTCTATTCGGACAACGTAATGATCATCTAAAAGACATAGAGGAACCATTTCACAAAAAGGCTACACACTATTTATCCTCTACTAGTGACAGACATTAAGAAAGAATGGATTGACGTTTCGCGACGTGAACGCGTAGATGTACGCCTGGCTCTTCCTTCTTCTATTTGACATTCATGAACTTGTATAGCTGATAAAATCAGTTTTTTCTTTTTCTTTTTGTAATTTTTTTGTATTTCTTTTGAATTTATTATTTGTATCGCTATAAGAGGAATTAAAGATTGAATGAATGAAATATGAAATAAATACAAAAAAGCAAATTCAGTGATAGAAAAACCATCAATGCGAATTGATGATGCTACACATTTATAGATAAATGAGATCAAACAGCAATGGAAGAGGTCGGAGGTCAATATCATGCGTTGGGGTGACTGTTGTCCGCCATTAGTCTCTATTGTACAAACTGTACTATCTGTCACTTGAAATCGTCAGAGAACGTGTTTAAGGGCCATACCAAGGACAAGACTGATCTTCCATGCTTATATTTACATTTTATTTTATTATTTCCAGTGTCAGACATTCCATTGAGAAGACAATCGATACTACACTATGTTTTTGTTTAATGTACGGCTGATATGGGGTAGCTAACTGAACGTTTTCTCGCTATATTCGATGACGTTACGATAGGCAATGATATTTTGATGGAATTGCTGTTTGCTTGATAAATTAAGATAGGAACTTTTGAAAACCGCGTCAATTCATTTGACGCTAAACCGGAAACTGTGCGGGTTTTTTTTTTAAATTCTAGAATGGTTTTCCAATACGCTACGACATTCCATTTGGATATTTTTCAATAGGTGAAAAATTGTGTAATATTGAATGTTTAAAATCATTAAATAATTAAAATAAAAGCAAGGAAGTGAAAATTAGATGATACCTCTGAGGTTTTTGTGGTCCCTGTCGTAAATGGGAATGTATTTTCAAATACCGGAAGTAACGTTCGCGGCAAAAAAATGATAGAGGGGACCCGTCCGGACCGAAATTCCTGAATTCTAAAAACATCGCAGACGGATTTTCTTAAAATACAAAATTTGGAGAAAATTATTAAAATAATCTGATAAACCAGATATAATATCACAAAAAGAACTGATGTGGAATGTTTTCTTGCTGCACGATTTTCCAAAAATAGTCAAATATGACCCATCTTAACACTGGATGAAATTGGCGTAGGGTTGCGAGTTACAAACTGAAAACTTGCAAAATTGGTAAAATTAGGTTTTTTATATGACATATACAAATATTGTGAAATTGAAATGGATATTAATTTCCTCTTTTGTCTATTCATTAATGTTTTAGGGGAGAAAATATAGAAAAACGTGATGATTACGTATAGAAACGGCCCTGGGAGATAAACAAAAATTAGTAAACATTTGTAACAATACAGTAGTTTTGTATATTGTTCTATCGTTAGAAACTTAGGACAAAAGAAACAGGATTGGGACTACATTCACCCTAATAATACAGAAAGCAAAATTTTCTGATTTTTTCTTTTTTCGCATGAAAAATGCAAGAAAATAAGATCTGTTAGAAAAAAATGATAAGGGTTTTCCCAAAAGTATGGAGCTACTTTTACATCCTAGTAACAGCTGGGATCTTGTAAGGTCGACCTCCCATGTATGCGATGTGCAGACTGTATGTAGTGCGCGGTGCGTGTCACAGATAGACTGATTACCGTCATACATACAAATATCATTTCGCCAGGGGTATTGTCTCTCTTTTTTATTTACAGAAATGCTATAAGTGGTTTTATGTAAAGACATTGCAAAATAAATGTAGCTATAATGGATTCTATGCTGATAAAATAACTGATTTTGAGGTAATTTGATGGAAATAGATTGACGACTGATGTAGTGGATGATAAATCCAGGATTTTGTAATTTGATGGAAATAGATTGACGACTGATGTAGTGGATGATAAATCCAGGATTTTGTGCGAATCTGTCTAAACAAAAGAGAATACAAACACTAGGACTAAAACATTGATACCGAAGTTTCGATTTAAACACCTTTAGCTTCGTTCGCTCCTATCACGGTCCGTAATATTGATAATATTGTCTAAAAGAATCCTTGTCTTGATTCCCCTTGGCTATCCCAGGTGGCAGTTGCGTTTGATAGTAAAAGGCACAAATAGTCTGAAAAGTTGACCTTTAGGAAAGTTCTCTCGTTTTGTATTGCTATTTCTCTGAAATGTTTCACAGATTTACCTTCCGTTCTTTGATGGTTTTATGTTGGCATTTATGCTGTCAATTCAATTTCACTTCGGAAATGGATTGCGATATGAACGGTATGATTTGATATAAAGAAGACAGTGTATGACCCACAGCCATCTTTAATGTCTTATTACAGAAGGCTAATACCGATTGGAAGATAATTACATATAAGTTTAGACAATTAAATGGAAATCGGCCAAATGCCAGCAGTTCTATACGACATGATTTATGTAACTATAGTAATAATAAAAAATAATAATAAAGTAGAACGAAAACAACATCATTCAATTTGTTAAACTCGACTTATTTCTCCAAATGAGGTTCTTTATACATTACACATTGTGTTTGTAGTCTTCTTTTTAAGAAAAAAATATGCGAACAAATTAGTTTCTGAAAAAAATTTGTTTGTGGTTAAATAAGATAATGTCAGCATAAACACTGATGAACCTATTTCCTGTAGATGCGTGCCAATTCCCTTAGTGATTTCCTCTATTGAGACTACGATATATTTGTCAAATGAAATATTAAAAAAAACAAGTAGGGATTGATACCGACCTGGTATAGTACTTCCATATTATGTTTGTCATGCTTTTGTCTATATGTCTTAGTTAACACTTACAAAATTTTCGTCAAAGACATGCTCGATGTCGAACGCCAATACTACCGCAACAGTATCCTGTATCCTGTACAGATCATCTCTACTTTACTCTGTAAACAAGTTATAAATAATGGCAAATACATAAAAAAAACCAACAACAACAACTTGTAACAAGGATCAAATTCAGCGTGAGCCGTTTCAGCCGTCATATGCAGCACTTCCTTGTTTGTAAATGAAATGCCAGTCTGTAATCAATTGTCATTGAAGAAGAGAAAATCAGGGGAAGAAATCTTTGCTAATTGACTTATTGTTCAAAGGAGCGGCAAAGATATCTTTGGTATATGATGGAATTTACTACATCAATTTAAGAAGAAACAAAAAAGCAAAAAATTATAGAAAATTTAAAGCTTTAATTCCAGCTATCTTTCAATTATCTTGTTAATTATGTATTCATTTACAGATATTTCATCCCTTTACGTTATCTTGTGATGAATGTGATGATCAGCCCTCCCCGAATTCTTTTGTTCGCCCCTGTAAGGAATGCTGTGTTCTGTCCCCTGGCCGAGACACACCAAAGTCTATAAAAGTGGTCGTTTCTGCTCCTGCATAGCGCTCAGCATACAGGGAATGGGGCGACTGGTTCGCCCTTTGTCAGTATAATGTGACCGGGTGGGGTGTGTTACTTGGTGTCTCGGTGGCATGCTTCAGTAATATAGCACTATAAAAAGGACAACAGTTCCACTATACAAGAGGACACAACACGAACATACTGCAGTCTTCAAAAACACACACTTCGCACTTCACACACGCTACACACTGCATACATGGGAGGCCGTCCTTGCATGACCATAGCTGTTAATAGGACGTTAATTAATCAAACAAACAAACAAAGCTGTGCTCGCCTGATGGCCTATAGTACAAGCAGACATTTACACACATTTGGGAAGTTTACAGTGGTATTTTGGATTAGAATTCATGTCATAGCTTCACAAGTTAACAGATTTTGATTTATGTAACACTTTGTTTGTTAAAGAATTTGCCTATGATTTTTCAAACAGTGCCTTAGAGGAGTTTAAATTAGGAAATGTATTTCTTTGTATAGACTCCTGAAAGCATGCGAACTTTATTGCTTTGATTAATCTCAACTAATAACTAATGTTTAAACTTGTACATATTTTGTAAATTTCTATTTGCTTTTTTGTTTTGTTTATTGTTTTCATGTTAAATGTCATTCTTTATGTAATTTTCAATTTTAAAGGAAATAAAGATAATAATAATTGTACCCAAAACCTTTCTCATAAGGGCAAACACTCAATGCAATACCAAAATTTCAGGCGGTCCGTATCAAGAAAATCATTGTATATTTAGAATGACAGTATACCACAACCCCCTCCCCCAAACCAATCTGATTAAAATATAGATCCTTATCACTACGTTTGAACGGAGTGGTTATAAGGATCTGTAATTTAATCAAATTGCCCCAAAAACACCCAAGAAATTGACACATTGCACACATTGCCTCATCACATTCGCTCATATCCAAATATAAATCAATAATTACTTTAATTAATTGTATGTGTTCTAGAAAATTATAATGTATTCAATGAGCAAATCAATTATGTGGTAAATCTTGCCTTTTATAATGCTTGTTCAGAAAAAAACATGGCGTAAAGCAAATCAGTTTCACTACAGACTCTCCTTGTTTCAGATTCTTTTACTAATTAGCAGTAGCAATTACCGTCATCAATGGTCCTAGTAATTACACCAATTAGCAGTAACAACTATTGAAGATGCACTATCGTCTGTAACGATGTGTCCTGTGTGTCGACTACACTGCAATAAACGGTAACGAGAAGACGGACTTTGTTTTAGTTGTGTGACGGCCGACACCTCCTAGATGCCTTGGTGCTGGTGTGAGAATAGGATACCGAGCTTAGTGACAAAAGAATCAGCTGTTCGAATCCAGGTATACATTACATTTTTGTTTGGCAATTCCGTTTAATGTTCCACAGAGTTCCGAAATATTTTCGTCAATGTATAAAGGGCCTTTCAGCGATAGATACTTTTTGCTCCTGCTTAGCGCTCAGTATAACGGGAGTGGGACGACTGGTTTGCCCGTTGTCAGTATAATGTGACCGGGTGGGGTGTGTTGCCTGGTGTCTTCGGCGGCATGCTTCAGTGATATAGCACTATAAAAAGGGCAACAGTTCCACTATACAAGAAGACACAACACGAATATACCGCAGTCTCCCAAAAGACGCACCTCGCACAACATACACACAACACAACGCATACATGGGAGGCCGTCCTTACATGACCATAGCTGTTAATAGGACGTTAATTAATCAAACAAACAAACAAAGAAACTGATGATATTCTTTGTTATTTTCTTTAGTTGTAGCATACAGCTACTTCTCTAGCACTCCGCGATAAAGTGCATGTTTGTGCAGAGCAAGACCTGTTGATTGAATAGTGCGAGTGCCGATATTGCAGCTTCGTGTTTTGTTCCACAAAGAGCTGCAAAACATTTTCGCCAGTATATAACGGCCAATAAGCTATAGATAATGTTAAGTGCAATCTGCCTTAAAGCAGCGCCGTTATGGGGACATGTGGCATATAGACTTACAGTCCTTACTTTTGACTTATGTGCACTAATTTTGCCCCTTTTCTCAACCAAGTTTATTGAATAAGATAGATAGCGTAAACATGTTTACCGCTGTCAAATGTCGATATATATATATCTAATACAAATGCTATTCATGAAACAAATATCGGTTAAAAACATTCCTTCGGATGACAATCAGTGCTTTAGAGGAGTTTAGATAAGGACTATTTTTTGTATAGACTCCTGAAAGCATGCGATTGTATTGGTTTGATTAATCTCAACGAATAACTAATTATTATTAGTTAATATGTGTAGTCACTATGTTTGTACTATGTATTGTTTAATAGGATAATTGTAAGTACAATTAAATATTTGATTTTGAATGATTTTTCAAATGTAACATTTATTATATTTGTCTTTCATGTATCTCTTGTCAATGTTGTCTTGTGTGCAATATTAAAAAAAAATGAATAAAAAAAAATATTTATTTTTATTAGACTTGAACTTGTACATATTTTGTAAATTTCTATTTGCTTTTTTGTTTTGTTAATGTTTTCATGTTAAATGTCATGTAATCTTCAATTTTGGAGGAAATTAAGATAATAATAATAGTACCAAAAACCTTTCTCATAAGGGCGGACATTCAATGCAATACCAAAATGTCAGGCGGTGCGTGTCAAGAAAATCATTATAAATTTAAAATGACTGTATACCACAACCCCCCAAAACCAATCTGATTAAAAACAGATCCTTATCACTGCGTTTGAACGGAGTGGTTATAGGGAACAACCAACTAAATAAAAAAAACGTTCGAAATGGTCCCTGTGTATACAAGATTGAGCCCAGGATAGAATTTTAACCCGGCCGCTGATTGGCTGGCTAATTATGAATTTCAAATGTAAAAATGTTTTCTGGCACGTAATTATTCCTAGATAATCATGAAATGAATTTGGAAATTCATATTGAGATTTAGGTTCAAAATATCAATTTTAATAATGAATAGGTAAAAACATTAGAATTTCAGGATTTTTTAGAGCAAAATGCGCCTGATTTCAATAAAGCTACCCTGGTTGGAGTTTGAGCAGAAGGACCCAAACTTTTGTTTCTATCTAGTGTTATATAAGAACCTAGACTTTAATTATAGAACACAATAGTTAACTAATATTCCTTTGTTTTAATAATACAGTACAAAACTTTCACAAAGTTTAACACTGTGGTCTATGTAAAATTATTTAGTTGGTTGCTTTCTATATATAGTGAACAACCAACTAAATAAAAAAGACCTTCGCAATGACCCCTGTGTATACAAGATTGAGCCTAGGATAGAATTTTAACCCGGCCGCTGATTGGCTGGCTAATTATGAATTTCAAAAGTAAAAATGTTTTCTGACAGGTAATTACTCCTAGATAACCATGAAATGAATTTGGAAATTCATATTGAGATTTAGGTTCAAAATATCAATTTTGATAATGAATAGGTAAAAACATTAGAATTTCAGGATTTTTTAGAGCAAAATGCGCCTGATTTCAATAAAGCTACCCTGGTTGGAGTTTGAACAGAAGAACCCAAATTTTTGTTTCTATCTAATGTTATATAAGAACCTAGACTTTAATTATATAACACAATAGTTAACTAATATTCCTTTGTTTTAATAATACAGTACAAAACTTTAACAAAGTTTAACACTGTGGTCTATGTAAAATCATTTAGTTGGTTGCTCTCTATATATAGGGAACAACCAACTAAATAAAAAAGACCTTCGAAATGGCCCCTGTGTATACAAGATTGAGCCTAGGATAGAATTTTAACCCGGCCGCTGATTGGCTGGCTAATTATGAAGGAGTAGATATGATAGGACCAGTATTTGGCCCTAATTTTTAGGCCGAAAAATATTGACTCTGATCCACATCAATTTCACATCAATAAATACTCTCATGCTTGCCATTCATCAAAACATAACTTTTTATAACCATGTAAACGATGTGCTCCACCTATGACGTCATCAAATCGATGATTTTCCTCTTATCGCCAAATTTTGCTAGAAATTCATCATCTTTAGGTTAGAAAAGGCTTGAAATGGATTTAGTCGCCACCTTGGAGCAACTTTATATTTTGCATGGATTTGCGTAAATACACGATACACAACATGTGAAAATCTCTTTCTGCTCCACGAAGGCGGCCACATTCATTTTTAGAGAAAACCACTCAAAAAGTATGATTTTTCAAGGATTTTTGTGAAAAATGGCGGGAAACTGCATGTTGATGACGTCATAGTGAACATAATTGGCACATGCGGGATATTTTCGGGATGTAACGTGTTAGCAAATGTATTCAACTGTTATATGGCAAAATATGTTGTTCTTTACTGGAGAATTAATTTTGGGGCCATATTCAAGTCTTAACGTCCCTTCTCCTTTCAAAAGTAAAAATGTTTTCTGACAGGTAATTATTCCTAGATAACCATGAAATGAATTTGGAAATTCATATTGAGATTTAGGTTCAAAATATCAATTTTGATAATGAATAGGTAAAAACAATAGATTTTCAGGATTAAATAGTGCAAAATGCGCCTGATTTCAATAACGCTACCCTGGTTGGAGTTTGAGCAGAAGGACCCAAACTTTTGTTTCTATCTAGTGTTATATGAGAACCTAGACTTTAATTATAGAACACAATAGTTAACTAATATTCCTTTGTTTTAATAATACAGTACAAAACTTTAACAAAGTTTAACACTGTGGTCTGTGTAAAATTATTTAGTTGGTTGCTCTCTATATATAGGGAACAACCAACTAAATAAAAAAAGACCTTCGAAATGGCCCCTGTGTATACAAGATTGAGCCTAGGATAGAATCTTAACCCGGCCGCTGATTGGCTGGCTAATTATGAATTTCAAATGTGAAAATGTTTTCCGACAGGTAATTACTCCTAGATAACCATGAAATGAATTTGGAAATTCATATTGAGATTTAGGTTCAAAATATCAATTTTGATAATGAATAGGTAAAAACATTAGAATTTCAGGATTTTTTAGTGCAAAATGCGCCTGATTTCAATAAAGCTACCCTAGTTGGAGTTTGAGCAGAAGGACCCAAACTTTTTTTCTATCTAGTGTTAAATGAAAACTTAGACTTTAATTATAGAACACAGTAACTAACTAATATTCCTTTGTTTTAATAATACAGTACAAGACTTAAACAAAGTTTAACACTGTGGTCTATGTAAAATTATTTAGTTGGTTGCTCTCTTATAAGGATCTGTAATTTAATCAGATTGCCCCAAAACACACATTCGCTCATATCCAAATATAAATCAATAATTACTTTAATTACTTATATGTGTTCGATATAGATATATATAATAAATGAGCAAATCAATTATGTGGTAAATCTTGCCGTTTATAATGCTTGTTCAGAAAAAAAACATGGCGTAAAGCAAATCAATTTCACTACAGACTCTCCTTGTTTCAGATTCTTTTTCTAATTAGCAGTAGCAATTACCGTCATCAATGGTCCCAGTAATTACACCAATTAGCAGTAACAACTACTGAAGATGCACTATCGTCTGTAACGATGTGTCCTGTGTGTCGACTACACTGCAATAAACGGTAACGAGAAGACGGACTTTGTTTTAGTTGTGTGACGGCCGACACCTCCTAGATGCCTTGGTGCTGGAATGTGTGAGAATAGGATACCGAGCTTAGTGACAAAAGAATCAGTTGTTCGAATCAAGGGATACATTACATCTTTGTTTGGCAATTTTGTTTATTGTTCCACAGAGTTCCGAAATATTTTCGTCAATGTATAAAGGGCCTTTCAGCGATAGATACTGATGATTTTCTTTCTTATTTTCTTTAGTTGTAGCATACAGCTACTTCTCTAGCACTCCGCGATAAAGTGCATGTTTGTGCAGAGCAAGACCTGTTGATTGAATAGTGCGATTGCCGATATTGCAGCTTCGTGTTTTGTTCCACAAAGAGCTGCAAAATATTTTCGCCAGTATATAACGGCCAATAAGCTATAGATAATGATTAGTGCAAGCTGCCTTAAACCAGCGCCGTTATGGGGACATGTGGTATATAGACTTACAGTCCTTACTTTTGACTTATGTGCACTAATTTTGCCCCTTTTCTCAACCAAGTTTATTGAATAAGATAGATAGCGTAAACATGTTTACCGCTGTCAAATGTCGATATATATATATATATATATATAATACAAATGCTATTCATGAAACAAATATCGGTTAAAACATTCCTTCGGATGTCAATCAGTCTGACAAATCTAATGGAGCGGTGTTGCCGATAGTAATTATGTATCATTTGATATAACAAAATATTCCAATAGAGAAAATTGAACAAATGTCATCGGCTCTCAATAAAGTGTTGCGTTCGTTTATCTTTATGTGGTTTTGGCATGCTTTATATATTGATGTAATTTGTGTAATCAACTCCCTCCCCACGCAACGTCCGTCTGTTCGTCTGTAGACCGACTACTACGAGGGTATGTTGCCTTGTGTCTTCGGCGGCATGCTTCAGTGACAAGAGTTCCACTATACAAGAAGACACAACACCAATATACCGCAGTCTCCCAAAACACGTACCACGTACTTCATACACGCAACACTCCGCATACATAGGAAGCCGTCCTTACATGACCCTGGCTGTTAATAGGACATAGGAGGATTAATCAACTAAACTCGTAAACGACTGGAAGGATTTAACGGAATTTTGTGACAATGGTTCTTATGAAGTGTTAATATGTTAATAAGTGTTAATCTATAAAGGGACAGAGTACCTCCATATTTTCATAGTTATGCCTCATGGTTACAACACGGGTTAGGGAAGGCATATGCTTTTTGGCAGGGGGGAATTATCCTGTCGTTCTACCGTCGTTTTATATGTGCAATGAGCTGATGCATTCCGGGCATATAAAAAGGACAAAATCGCAGAATATTTTTGACGTGATTTAGTTTAGAACCAAATGTATATTCTCCTTTATCTACCTCTATATAGAAACACTTATACTACTTTTGCCAACTAGCCTATCGCGTACAAGTTGCAGACGTGTTTTTCCATAGACAAAGATGAAGTATTAGCTAATTATCTAATTTCAAACCATTTTCATTTCAAGCATACATTATTAATGTTTTTAACGTTGAAATACCTGCTGCGCCTTCTGCCTCTAAAAGCCGACTAAATTTAGGATATTACATTTTCTTTATTCCTACCTTATTGTTTTTCTTCCTAACGTCTCCCTTGACAACCACCCAAGTTTTGGCCTACTGTTCAGCGCTCGCTCCTATAAGGAAGACACTAGGTTTTGTCCCCTGACCGAGATACCACGGGGGTAATCGTGGTACATCGGTTTTTCAATTCCGTCAGAGTGGTATAACGGTATTTCAATTCCGTCAGAGCAGAATGTTGGCTACAAATTCCGTCAAAGGAAAAAAGTTCCACATTGACACTTTCAAGCAGAAAAATAAAGAAAGTATATGTGATTGAAATCATCTTTGTACTTGCGTAATATGGATATAGATACATTTTTAATATCTAGCTAAGGTAATACATATCTATTGATAGTTGATATGATACCGATGTACCACGATTACCCCCGTGGATACACCAAAGTCTAAAAAGCTTCTGCTCATGCTTAGGACTCAAAATTAAGTGAGTGGGACGACTGGTTCGCCCGTTGTCAGTATAATGTGACCAGGTGAGATGTGTTGCTCGGTGTCTTCAGTTATATAGCACTATAAAAAGGGCAAGAGTTCTTCACAACACGAATAAACCGCAGTCTCCCAAAACACATTGTACACAATATACACCCTACACACCGCACACGTGGGAGGCCATACGCAGTCATGAAGTAATAGAAAGGCCACCTAATGAATAGTCCAAAGGAATAATATTCAAATAAATAAGAAATGGATGGAAGTTTACGAATGAAATAGTTTATATAATAGTTTATATAAATATATTTATATAGTTTTATAATTTAAGACCAAAAAAGAAGAGTTAAATTCCCCTATATTTCGCCAAACAGTTCCATTATTTTGAAAAATGGTTGTTTCCCCCATATCCTAGATTGACTCCTGCGTCCTTACATAACCCTAGCTGTTAATAGGACCTGAATTAATGAAACAAACGAATAAGTGCTTGTTATTAGCTGCCTCTAACAGCGCTTTCGCAGATTTCTAATTTCAACATGAAATCATGGCTACGTGCGAAGTTCCCCGTCCTTAAATCTGAAAATAAATGGGACAAACTTTAATAGTTTAACCACACAGCCATGTTTTAGAATTGATCTTTCACAATAAAAACTTCATACTTTTATTCCGGAGTTACATCAGTACAGGGTTATACCGGTATCTAAATGTTAAAAAAGTCTCCGTCATGTCTTTCCGGCGGTGAATTATCTCGATTTCTCCTAAAACTTCTTAAAGTGTGTACTTTACTATTAAACATATTTTTATAGATTTTCCCGTCACTTATCAGTCATAAAAAGAGATACATAATTTTTCTCACATTGATATATATACGTACCTCACGGTAGTGCTCTGATACATAATTACAATGTACTTTGTGTGCCGTATGTGGTATGAGTGATGAGCTCAACATTAACCAATTTCTCTCTCCATCGATCTGAACACTTAATAAGTTGTTATCTTACAAACGGGTCACAGTGACTTAAGGGTAATGTCTCTGACAGTTGAAGGATCACCTGCTAAATCGCCATGGTACCGCACGTGACTTTGCATTTTGTAATGTGTATTACGACATTAAATGGGAACACGTGCCTCTGATATTGTACTTTGTGGTTAAAGCCCATGGCATTTGACTGTGTGGCTTTGATACTGTTTGTCTGTTTGATTAATTCACGTCTTATTAACATCTGTGGTCATGTAAGGACGGCCTCCCATGTATGCGGTGTGTTGCGTGTATTTTGTGCGAGATGCGTGTTTTGGGAGACTGCGGTATATTCATGTTGTGTCTTCTTGTATAGTGGAACTGTTGCCTTTTTATAATGCTATATCCCTGTAGCATGCCGCCGAAGACACCAAGCAACACATCCCATCCGGTCACATTATACTGACAACGGGCGAATCAGTCGTCCAACGGCCTCCCGTGTATGCAGCGTGTAGCGTGTGTATGACTCTGATACTTGACCTTGATGATTAGAACATTTTACAATTTTGTTAAAGCATATACCCTGCCAAGCAGAGAAGGCTTTAGAATGGAGGGATACAGAAATTGTATTTAGACCTATATCAGCGTTTTTTGCCGTTTTCTGACACTAAAAAGAATGGCAAAAATGTTTCAAAATAGTTTGAAAAAACATGTTTTTTATTTTGATTGTTAGGCAATCCATCGTATGGATAGAAAAAAAGAAATAGTTTGATGTTGAAAAATATGAATTTTGAATTATTCTAATGAAATTACAAAATAGCAAAAAGAATTCCATTACAAATAATAAACAACATACATTGTATTTCACACAGATATTGTTGTAATCGATATAGTCGTCCACTAATCATGGCCATAAACCTTCCTGGCGATGATATTTCTTCAGTTATAAAGCTGCCGATAACGTCTTGTAAATATTTCAGGGATGAAAATAGCATCAATATATTTATCTCCGAATATAAACACTTTATTTGCTGTTTTAACAATAGCTAGTAGATCGTTTCTCAATATTTTTTTTTTCAATGAGAAAGTATAAACAACTATTCAATAAAAAAATATCCGGGTAAATGACGTCATCGTTTTCTGTGCAAATGGCGTCACTCAAAAAATGAAAGTGCGCGATAAATGTTGTATGTGAAAAAGTGAATGATATAGAGAATACACAGTTAGTATCTTTCAATAAAAGGTTAAATGTACTCTAGATATGACTCGCGTGGTTTATGCACGTGGTCTTACGTAAGCACATGTTCCGAAACTAAATACCTATTGGCATCTTAGGATTAAGTTAAATTCAATTTGGTATATTAGAAATTTTTGTACAATGTACAAATTTCGTTATTGGATATTACACAATCTGATTAAAATACAGATCCTTATTATCACTACGTTGGATAAGAGGATCTGAGAACATCCCATTAGGGGTCACGTCAAGATGACCTTTTGAAATGACCAATCAAAGTGCCACTGCCAGAATCTTGACTTGGGACGAAATAGTTTGAAAAAGCTGTCCAAATTATCCATCTCGCCTGAAGTGCACAACAAAGCTAATTGTATATATATACTGGGGCGAAAAGACGTTTTCAAATTCTGTTGTTAGGTGTTGAGACTGCATTTGCTCTGATGTACACGTGGTATAAAGGTCATCTTGACGTGACCCCTTATGGGATATTGTCAGATCCTCTATTGAACGGAGAGGTTATAAGGATCTGTGTTTTAATCAGATTGGATATTCCATGTACTTGACTATTTGTATCGGCAGATTCTGGAAATAACGAGTTGTAAATTGGATAGGGTTAATATTCGAGTCCTTACCAAGGTGTTGATGACTTCAAAAACATATAATGTCGACAACTTAAGAGTGAAGATCGATACATTAGAAATGGGTCTAAGTGTTCAGGACGTATTACCATCACATAAACTACCGCAACACGAGTGTGCTTCCATAACGTACAGTACTCTACTATATAAAATATTCGCGGGTATTTTCTTACGTGGTTTGGAAAATTATTGGGCAAGTAGAAATATTAATGATTGTTAATGGTTAATTTTTTATTACAATGATTTTACGTTTGTATTTAAAAACTTCCAATGTGTATTAGTTAAGGGTAAGGGGAAAGTACTTCATTTTCGCCTATTCATCATTTCGCGCCTTGATTATTCTCAACGAATTCGCGATCAAGGACTTTAAGTTACTATCGTTCATTCGTATGTACATTTTATAAAATTATTTTTACATCAGTTCGCACTTTCCCGAAATTACATGATTATTTCAATCCTGTGAAATTAAAGTGTTCTACAGCATTCGTGGATCCATTGTAACCGCGAAATAAGTTTCTGTACAACGAACAAATCGTAATATACAGTATTAAAATCCTCGGAATAACTTTTCTATTTTATATTAAAGGGACAATTCAGTGTAAGAGAACATTAAAATTTGTACATATTTCGGAAAAAACCAGTTCTAATGGAAATTAGATTATTCGGTTTTACTGTGATATGCCTGAAAAGCCCATGGTTGTGACATGTGTGTAGATGTTCAAACTCGCTCGCTGTCCGCCATTACACATTGTGGTCGAACTTCTTGTATGCCGAACCCTGTCCCTTGCTCGTAGAGTAATGCAACTTTTGTCTAGAACTGCTCAAATCGCTCTGACAGTAGTGTGTTTACCTTATTAGGTGAATTGTCTTGCCTAAAAACCATTTCATCACCTTCTCGGTGGTTATGTAGTTTATTTGCTTAACGTGCGTGACTTTGGCTCATGCATGGGTACAGCGGCCATATTGTACCTACTTAATCGTATTGATCAACGATTTGATATTTCAACGATATTAATTGAAATACTAAACAATGACGTGGAATTTGTCAATATTTTATGTTATATGTTTCATAAGAAATGTAGAACAATACATTTATGCCATATTTTGCTTCTTGGTAATGTAAAAGAATTAGCCTGAATGAATTGTCACTTTAAACTGTGTGTTACCTTTAATAGGACGGTTAACATAATAAAGCAAATAAAAACAATCAAATTTGTTATCAACACAAACATCATGACACATCATGCGGAGAAAGAAACCTGAAGTCTATAGTATGCGGGCGCCAATCTCTGAGAGGTATGTATCAATCGGTGACAATACAACTACTACAACGAACAAGCGTAGTACATTCTGGCTGTTTATTATTTGATATTGTCTGATAGAAATACACTTATTTGACTATTTGTGATCATCTTTATTATGACGTTATAAGTCCCCTTCTGGGGATATAATAGTCATGAAAATTCGATCTAAGGTCTTATTAAAATAGTCATGAAAATTTTATCTGCGGTCATATTGAAATAGTCAGGAAAATTCTATCTACGGCCTTATTAAAATAGTCATGAAAATTCTTATTAAAATAGTCATGAAAATTTTATCTGCGGTCCTATTGAAATAGTAATGAAAATTCTATTTGCGGTCTTATTAAAATAGTCATGAAAATTCTATCTGTGGTCTTATTAAAATAGTCATGAAAATTCTATCTGCGGTCTTATTAAAATACATATTATATGTCAATAACACATACCCCGACAATATTGGATCATACGGTAGGAGACTATATGTATAGCTACTAGTGCTTCTCATCGAGGCAATTGGCAGAAATTTTATAATTTTCAAAACACAGAGTGAAAATGTTCCAATGTATCTTTTCCATGTTTGTTATCCAGCAGCATGCGTCAGTGTCTTTAATAAATACAGGCCGCGGTGGCCGAGTGGTTAAGATGTACCGACATTTTACCATATGCTCCCACCTCTGGGTCGCGAGTTCGAATCCCATGTGGGGCAGTTACCAGGTACTGACCGCTGGTCGGTGGTTTTTCTCCGGGTACCCCGGCTTTCCTCCACCAACAAACCTGGCACGCCTTAAATGACCCTGGCTGTTAAAAGGACGTTAAACTAATCAAACCAAACCGAACTTTACATAATGTTGTTATGGAAACAAAGTTGTATTGGCTTATTGAAGTGAATATAAAAGGAAAATATTTGAAATAAAAGAGCTTCTGAAACGTTTAAAAGTTTTTTTTGTAAATTTACATATATGTCTTTTGTGGTTATCAAAACAAAGTTGTACTGGCTTGTGAAAGTAAACAAAATGCAAAATAGCTGAAATAAAAGCTTCTGAAAGTCCTCGTAAATTTGTCGTTATATATGTCTTTTTGCTTATCAAAACAAAGTTACATTGGCTTGAAAATGTAAAAAAATTGCAATTATTTGAAATCAAAGCTCCTAAAACTTTTGAAGTCCACGTCAATGTATCTTGTAAAAGAAGTAACGTGATAGTTTTAACGAAAAGTGAAAAAAGTCCTTTAAAGGGAGATAGCTGACAGAGTATCCTGGCTATCTGTCGTCTGCGTGGATGAGCAAAATACACGAAACGTGGCCAGGAAATCATGTAATCTGGACGTATTCCTACAGTGTTGTTTACGAGGGGATTGGAGAGGAACTCTTCCCAACAGATAACAGTACGAGGGGCCAAAGGGGACATTAAGGGGGAGCACTCGCCGGATCATCTCAAATATCGCAAGTTTACTTTGTAATGCATGTAGCGGATCGATGAAAACCGATTCTGATAACACAGAATCTTCCTACATCCATTTCGTACTTAATCTGTAATGTTCCTGGTGAACGTGTAAACATTTTGTGACTAAGAGTACTGAAAATTGTTGATCTTTCGTTAGATATTTCAAATAATTATTCTGCAAACAATACGGAATCATCATATCATATTTGAAAAGTCTTGAAACGTAACGTTTAACTGTTCACAAATAACCCTGTCCATACAAAGCCGTCCTTAAATGATCATGTCTATGAATTAAACACAATTAATCAAATAAATCCTTTGGTATTAGTTTTATGGCAACAAATACATGTTGACCAAGAGAACGTTCTCAGTACATTAAGATTGGAAGTAGATACTTCGGAATATGTACCATTTTCTGCATAAGGAACATATTAATTACCATGTAATGGGACTTATTCATGTTCCACGTGATACCCAATATCGTTGTATGGGACTAGCATATCCAGTGGTGATGGAACGCGTAGTAACTCATTGTAATCTTCCCACTGAAATGACGTTAGCGCGGGATATCATCCTTTAACATCGTGCTAACTCCAACAGAAACGTCAGTAGTCCCACACAAACGTATTCATGTATCACGTAGGACGTGAATGGGACTAATTCACGTAAGGTTTGTGCGGGACTCTTGTTTCTATTGGTGATGGAATGACGTCAAATGATGTTATCGCGGGATAACGTCATTTCAGCGGGAAGATTACAAAGAGCTACGTTCCATCACCACTGGAGATACTAATCCCGCACAAACGTTATTGGGTATCACGTGGTACGTGAATTAGTCCCATTATGTTTTTTAAAACATGTAATACATCTAAAAATTTGATATTCTATACTCTCTTTTATATCCATTAGATTTGTCTACAGAAATCAAATGAATGGTATTTTATCGTGTCCTTTACGAACCAGGATGTCATCAATAATTGGCTCACCGACTGTTGAGATGGGATGGGCTCTACCAGAGGCCAGACTGTATATCTTTGACTGTTATTATTTATATACAACACACCGACCGTGTATATCACACTAAAACCAACACAGCCTTGTGTATCTCTCAGTCACCTTTTGACGGGCCAAACAGCTTCTCGCGAGATTTTTTGTCAGAGTAATAATCTCGCCATGTTTATTTTTGTTTGTGGAATCAATGCCCTTACAATATGCTATATCTCAATGTCGTTTAATACCAAGTCTTGTCATCTTCCAAAAACATTTCTCTGATAGATTGTCTCATTAACTCAGAATACAGAATACAGTCATTTGTATCAATTAAACAATACGGTTGCAACGCTAAGTCTAGCTTGCGTCGTCGTTTGCATAATTGTCTAGGAACAGTTGTAATACTCTTTATGTCTATGACGCCATCACACTAGACAGTTTGCTATGGAGACAATATTGAATGTTTTATGTTTGGTTTGTCAACACACACCGACCCTATCAAGATATATAATGCATACAAATAGTCGTTTATCTTTAAAACCATCGTCATAACGATACCTGTCTTATACGGAGCGCCCGTGTTATGATAAAAAACGAGTTTCTCAAGGTTTTAATCTGCTATTGGTATCTACGCCAAGACATCTGTTTCGTGATAGCGATCAATTTCAGGATCATAACACAACGATACGTTACTATCAAACATCGTAATCACTCGAATCGTTAAGAAACAGTGCTTCAACCAGAAGAAAGTTTCATTAGGAGAAATAACTTTTTCTCCATATAACCTCTCTCTGAATAATAAAATTTATGAAATGTTGTTCAAGGATTTTCAAGAAGTATAACGACTTCGGTGTCTAGCTTGTGGCACTTTCTCACAATAATCAAAGGCAGTATTATTTCATGTGACTTTCACGTGAAAAGTTACACGTCGATTCACGTGAACAGACGTTAAAAAGTACACGTGGATTTCACGTGAACAGGTTAAATAGTAAAGTTCACTTGAAGAAATATTGAGTGAAACCTTAAACAAAACTAAGAGGGATTGATTTGAGGTTATTTCTTTAACGTTATAAACCAACCACATTGTGTAATGGTATATAAAATTAATCACCAGTCTTGTCTCGTAGTCCTCGACCTGACCTGGCAAAACACAGGTGAAGGGCAATGCGACCTATTGAACATTGACCTATTGTGTTAGTCAAACCGGACAATGGGTGATGGTTCCGTTCCCAGACACAGTTTAGACGTGACCTTCCCGACCCTGGCCAACATCACAAGTCTGACTCCCCGTCCTCGGGTTACGTGTGGCTCTGTCATTATACTCTATTTAGAATCATTAGCAGGAAAACTGTCGTTTATTTTATTTAAGTTTATCTTAATGAATTCTGACTTGTGCTGGCACACAAGGGAAAATTCAATCACGTGTTTTCGTCATTACAGAATAAAAGACA
This sequence comes from Argopecten irradians, assembly GCF_041381155.1. NCBI lineage: Eukaryota > Metazoa > Mollusca > Bivalvia > Pectinida > Pectinidae > Argopecten > Argopecten irradians. The sequence goes on along the minus strand of NC_091149.1, from coordinate 22,540,443 downwards.
ACTTGAAGCCTAGCTAAATTAGCTTTGTTTGTTTGTTTTCCCCCTCAACCAAATACAACGGAGCCACTAGAATAGCATTAAACAGGTAATAGGAGCCCTTTGTATTCTTTTCGCTGAATCAGCTATTCGGAATAATTGGTGCGATTTAAAAAAAAATATTGAAGGTTGAGTTTACAGCATAAATTTTGTAAATCACTTTATTTCGTGTCCTCATTATTTTCAACTTATTCGCGAATACGTATTAAATTTACTCTTACTGACAATCGTGCTTTCAAAAAATGATTATAAAATTAACGCGAAATTACGCTAAAATGTCACATTATATTAACAGATATTACTCCGCTGCTAAATTGTATTGTTTTCACTTTCAAAAACAGGAGCAGACGATTTAGTATTTTTCTTCAGTTACAAAAGTTACTTACTTTAGACTATTACCACCATTGAAAAGTTTGAGCTTCTAATTTTACTTAAAGTTCTAAATATAAATGATGAATAATTGCATCCTGAAAAAAATCCGTGGCACTATATCCTATATGGAATGAAGTACTGATTGCGCATGCACCAAAGGTAAAATAAGTTATTATTTTATATTATTTTTTTTTTGTGTTAATTAGACATATATATACACGATTATACACCATTTATTGTTCAAATGATGATTATCATTTATGCTCTGTCGGCGATGGAGCATCTCTTAAGAATTTGTCTTTAACCGAGAAATTGCAGCATTAAAAAGGCAAAATCATCAGTGAAATATAGACAATGAAATTGAGAAAAATATCGATAAAACTGAAAATGAAATAAACCTTATATTCCGACAGCATATTGAAAATTGAGGTTTGTCATATTCGATTAAATAATTTCTCAAGTTCAGTTATAAATAATATATTCTGATCGGAATATGAATTAAACTATTTTGGCCAAAACATCAACTTTCACACTTTTAAACTGTAAATCACAAAAATGAATTTCGGTGAAAAAGCAATGTAAACGTGAAATTAAGTCAGCCCAATTGGCCTCGTAGTAAAGTGATGTGGAGATTTGTTCTTTGGTCATTATCACGTTAACAAGTTCAGAACTCCATAAAGGTATCCTAGAATACCTCCTTTGTGATATTCCATTATGATTTTGCTCTAGTGAAATAGGAACTCGTCATAAGCTCGGACCGAATAGTGTATCCATTTTGGGAGAGTGGCATCGACAAAATAATGGCCGTGTCAGAATATTTTAATTATTTCTTAACATTGATTTCGTCAAAATATTAAACGGAATATTTTTTGTTGTTGTTAATTAACGTCCTATTAACAGCCAGGGTCATGTAAGGGCTGCCTCCCATGTATGCGGCGTATAGCTTGTGTGTAGTTCGAGGTGCGTCTTTTAGAAGACTGCGGTATGTTCGTCGTGTGCCATCTTGTTGTCCTTTTTATAGTGCCATATCAATGCCGCATGCAAGACAATAAGCAATACACCCCGCCCGGTCACATTATAATGACAACGGGCGAATCAGTCGTCCCACTCCCTGTATGCCAAGTACTAAGCAGGAGCAGAAACTACAAATTTTATAGACTATGATATGTCTCGGCCAGGGGACATAACCCAAAGCCTACCTCATAGGGACAAGCGCTCAACAGAGAGACAAAAGTGAGGCGGAGTCAAGGGAGACGTAAGGAAGGACATTGTCATTTAGGAAGAATAGAAAATATATTAAAATCCTAATTTAGTTGCCTTTTACGATCATGCAATAGGGGTAGGGCAGCATAGTACAATTCTAACAATTGATCCCTAAGGCTTGTATAGCTTAGGCAGAAACTTTAATATAGGAGAAATCTTAATATAAGTATAACACAGTTCATTGATATGGGCATTTTATACGAATAGTCCAATACCCATATAGATGAGTAATGGCAGATTTGTTTATTTTGACAAACTCTTTGTTCATTTGGTGACCATTTTTGTTTGATATTTTTCTTTTTCTGTCAATCAAACTGTTATATCACAATGAGTTTGCTTGAATCAGCCTTGGAATCGCTGAGGGATTTCGTCGTCTACAACGGGTATGTTTTGTGTAATTATATTGGTACAGTACAACACTTGGTTTAAGGTGAAATATTGTAAACCAGCGTCTTTGCGTGAGAGTATATTTAGATTCCTTCGCGAAAGACGAAAAATCTTGAAAATAAACCGCTAAATTGTTTCACATACATATAAACTAGAATCAAAGATGTATCGATCACTAAATTAAATTGTCGTGGAAAGTGGGAGTATGTGAAAACGCAAAATAAAAATTATAAAAATTGACGTAGAACCTTGATAGTTTGGTTAGTATAAAACTTTTTAATGTAGTAGAACCTTGATAGTTTGGTTGGTATCAAACTTTTTAATGTAGTAGAACCTTGATAGTTTGGTTGGTATAAGACTTTTTGATGACGTAGAACCTAGAGAGTTTGGTTGGTATAAGACTTTTTATGACGTAGAACCCTGATAGTTTAGTTGGTATAAAACTTTGATTGAGTAGAACCTTGATAGTTTGGTTGGTATAAGACTTTTTGATGACGCAGAACCCTGACAGTTTGGTTGGTATTAATCTTTTTGATGACGTAGAACCTTGACAGTTTGGTTGGTATGAAACGTTATGATGTAGTAGAACCTTGATAGTTGACATACTGCGGTTTGTGCCTCATACACTCCAGTGTAGTATATACAGTTATGTTTACGTTGATGTATGCTGTGTATAAATAAACTCGACCCCTTATACAAACATATCAAAATCAGCCAATTACATACTGTACCATGTCAGTTTAGAATGGTGCATAAGTATATTGTGAAAACCAATTTGATTTATTCAACATGATTTGATACCGGCAATCAAATGAAAAATAGGCGATCGTAACTTTACGTACTTGGATGAATATTATAATATATGATGAACGATTTCCTCAGCATTTGAAAGAATTATATCTAATGACACAAAATAAGATAAACTACCCTCATAACCTCTTGTGGTTTCACTGGACCCGTCAGTGATGTAAACTACAGCTGGCGAGTTTCTCGCATACTCGGCGATATTTGACCACGAAACCGCTGTATCATCCAGTTTAGTCCGTGATGTTACATTGTATGAGTCTATGTGATGGAAGATGTTACATTGTATGAGTCTATGTGATGGACGATGTTACATTGTATGAGTCTATGTGATGGACGATGTTACATTGTATGAGTCTATGTGATGGACGATGTTACATTGTATGAGTCTATGTGATGGACGATGTTACTTTGTATGAGTCTATGTGATGGACGATGTTACATTGTATGAGTCTATGTGATGGACGATGTTACATTGTATGAGTCTATGTGATGGATGATGTTACATTGTATGAGTCTATGTGATGGACGATGTTACATTGTATGAGTCTATGTGATGGACGATGTTACATTGTATGAGTCTATGTGATGGACGATGTTACATTGTATGAGTCTATGTGATGGACGATGTTACATTGTATGAGTCTATGTGATGGACGATGTTACATTGTATGAGTCTATGTGATGGAAGATGTTACATTGTATGAGTCTATATATGATGGGCTTGACTAGTCCGTGATGTTACATTGTATGAGTCTATGTGATAGACGATGTTACATTGCATGAGTCTATATATGATGGGCTTGACTAGTCCGTGATGTTACATTGTATGAGTCTATGTGATAGACGATGTTACATTGCATGAGTCTATATATGATGGGCTTGACTAGTCCGTGATGTTACATTGCATGAGTCTATATATGATGGGCTTGACTAGTCCGTGATGTTACATTGTATGAGTCTATGTGATGGACGATGTTACATTGTATGAGTCTATATATGATGGGCTTGTTCAGTCCGTGACGTTACATTGTATGAGTCTACCTTAGTAAAGTTATACGTATATGATCACTTACGTTATGTCGAGATAAAAACTCGTCGAGGTTTATGTTCATCGTTAACACATTCGATGATAAATAAAGTCTAACTTGGCACGTCATCATTAAGGAGTCTCCGAATGCCATACTTCTAGTCACTGTTTCCTATTGTGTTTATTATCACTGATCGTTTCTGTTGTAGAAAACACATGATCTTATTCTTATTACGCGGTCGTCAGCTCTACCAAATAGTTGAATCGCCGTTCTTCGCTTCGTCCATGACGATATGCATCTTTAAAGATATCCGTTTCTTAACAGGTTTTCTTCATAAAAGGAAACTTATTTCGTCTTTGAGAACTAGTAATTCGCGGATTATGCAACAGTTTCACTATCATAGGGCTCGTAAGCGATATTGTGGTGTTCAGTATATATAAAATAATGTGGCCAGAACACAGCATACACTACGTCCAAAGGGAACATGTACGAAAAAACAAAAACAAAAAGCGAAATATTTTTCAGGAAAACATAAACTAGTCGTGTAATTTCATTGTATGCCAATAAAACCTATCACAGAAAGTCGAATTGAAATAAAGTCTTTACATGTACACAGCAAAAAGTGTAACGCATGTTTTACATACGTTTGAAAAAACATGCGTTAAACGTATGTTTCAAACATGCGTTTTACGTACGTTTTGGCCACCATGCGTAAAACGTACGTTTAAACAAAACATGCGTTAAACGTATGTTTTACATATGTTTTACGTATGTTTGCTTTCCACCACATGTAAAATGAACGTCTGTTAAAATAAACCTACTAATTACATATAAAACATTAGTTTTATCAATGTTTTTAAAGACCTGCAGTGTTTTTTGGTTTTTTTTTCTTCTTCAAAAATGATACTCCCATATGCAAATACATGTTTTAAGCCTTTATGTTTTGGTTTCATGTTATCTATATATGTCTTCTATCAACTTATAGTGAACCTCATACAAGCCTCACATAACAAATAAATGATAGAATAATGCAGTTTAAATATCGTATGATGATACATGTAGGTCTACAATTATATGTACATTTATTGATGATGAACAGAAGCAAAACCGCTAATGTAGATTCCGTTTTTTTTCCATTTTAATTTTAACAGTTTCGAAGACTAATGCTCTGAATACGTATGATCTATATCAGCTGACCAGCGCTTCATAATGTACAATGAAGTAGGTCTACAACTGCTGTTTGATTTATTTATGATCTATGTAGAGATCGTAAGTGATCAGAACCCCTGGAGTATCGAGGTAGATCGTAAGTGATCGGAACCCCTGGAGTATCGAGGGTGCTGTTTAGATCACGAGATCATAAGTGCATGTATATGTCCTAGAATTGTCATTATACATGTAGTTAAGGATTATCCGTGTAGCTACATTATGCATATGTAAAGGAAAAAATGTATTTACATATATTTAGTTTGTAAACTAGAAAATAGATTACTGACTTTTACTTCAGATCTTCATTAGAATTCTTCTTGAAATGTTCAGGTCATTTGAGGCATTTTGGGACTTGTGCAAGTCTGGTTAAAAAAATAGTAGCCTTCCCTACTATATAGTAGGGGTAGGTTATTGTATTTTTTCAAAACCAGAAGCAGACGCCTGTACTATTACATGACAGATTCTAATGGCCGGACAAACTTATATTCCGGAAATCTTTATTTATTGTATATATATATTCTCGGATGTAAAACATAACGGCAGTTACATCCGAGGCGTTCCGATTGTATTCTTGTTGATTTTATTTGTATTTTAAAATTGGTTCAACATAAATAAAGGTAACTGTAAAAAAACTGTTCTACACATACACAATATTATCAAATGTAAATGTGCGAGAGTAACATCCGAGGCGTTCGGAGTACGGACTGCATAGCGGTATACGGACGAGCGCTGAATGCGGTACATTAAAAAATATGGAAATGTTCATAGATCAATTACTTTAATTTGTATTCATATAATACGTTTAAATGTTATTCTGAGATTCTGTGTAAACATCCGAAGTTTCTGCAAATACAACATAAATTGATTTTTGGACTCACTGAGCCAGAATTTGAAAACAATTGAACATTGGGCAAGACTTTAGTAAAGATTTTAGCCTTTTTTTTTTAAAAATGTAATGAAGTGACGTTAAGGACAAATTGATGTAGGAAAAATAAAATCATCCAAAGATTATGAAATTTATCAATATGTAGTCACTCGTTTGTAAATACAACATACTATGTATGAAAAAATATCAGTCATTGGACAGGAACGGAAAATACAAATAAAATGGTATTAAACTTTACTTTTCAAAATCACAAATATATGGTGCAACTTCAAAGACCATGTAAATGTACATAAAAATTAAAAAAGTGGATTTTGTAATAGGATCAAACATATGTATAACAAATGTTTTGATACGTCCGTTTTACATGCGTTTACGTTTAATGTCTGTTTACCATGCGTATTACGCATGTTTAACACACGTATTACATACGTTTCGTACGTACGTTTTTCATGCGTGGTCTTCAACATGCGTTTTATAACGTACGTAAAACGTGTATGCACTTTTTCCTGTGTAGATCAACATTTGTGGTGTTCAGTATATATACTGTAAGGCAATTAGAACACAACCTAAATCATAAAAAACAAGAAAAAAATCTGGGCTGATCTGGAAAAAGTCTGAAATAGTGTAGTGTACCTGTAACAGGATAGAATTAAAATATCTATTATTTAATATATATCGAATTGCATTGTTTATCTAGCGTGACATAAAATAATTTTTGAGTTAATCATCAACGCCAATGTGAAATTTTGACATTCATCATAGTATCTATTGTAAGTGCATTGTACATGTGGCTTTATCCAATAAATATTCTTAGTATTCTATTCAATGTGGGCCTTCCTGTTATGTTGACACGGTCATCAATGTAAATGATGATGGCGAAAATGATGCAAAGAAAACAGGCATATCGACATAAGAGAAAAAGTATTGGTAAGTTGTCGAGAAAAGCATTATGTAATTTGCTATATGAATGTTTGAACAGTTTTTAAATTTGTATATTAAATATTTTTTGTTTCATCATAACCTTATAACATTATTTATTTTCCTACCATGTAATTTCACATTTACGGTCAAAAATAAGAAATCAAATAAAAACTCACCTATAAGTCCTTGTATTCCCTCTCATGCTTTTCCTCTGTCTCCGGAATTCCTTGTAGATTCTATCTTGGCATTCCAGCAAAATTTCTTCACTTATTTAGATAAATGAAAACAACTGCATCAATTCCATGTAAACCTACAGTTTGTGGCCATTGTTGGTATATACTAGAATAGTGATTAGATCGATGTTTGTGAATTGCAGTCTGAAGCGCTCCCACTTGGCAATCTCGCGACAAAGGTCTGAGCGTCGCGTGACGTTCTCGTGACAAAGCTCTACAATCCAAGATACAAAACACCGAAATAGACTGCAAATGATGTGAGTGCTCCCATCCGCTACTCGATTCCTCGTCGTTAGGATCACTGAGTGATCGGGACGGTCTACGTTAAAGTTGTGGGAATGGGCACTGCTATCTCCTCGCTGGTAGTTACTAAACTATCAATTTTACAAATTACTGTATACAGTTCTTGTAGCATTTAATAATTCAATACACACATATCGACTGTTTTACTTAAGCAAAGTGTAAATCTCGGGAAAGTTATTAGATTTAACTGTGAAGTTATAATCTATCATATTTTTCCAGAAAATGGGTTTTTTAAAGCAGATTTGATGATGGATAAGCTTATGAAAATATAATGCATTAAGGCTTTTCCTCGAATCATTTCTGTTATAGATTTGTCTTCACGTAAATCGTCAATTTGTTAATAATCTTACCTTTCTTTATACCTGCAATATGTTTACATCTCTCTTTCCAAAAGAAACTAAATTATATTAGAAATTTTAAACACTTGCTGCACAACTTCTTGGTTGAACATGTCTTGCAGGCGAGCCGGTGGAAGCATCTTACAATGCCTATTACGATCATCATTTCTTGGTTATTATTTTGTTCATTTCTCGATAGCAATATGATGATATGAGGTCAGGGGCGTGCTTGTTCGGCATCTTCGGCAGTGTGCTTCAATGAGACAGCACTTTATCAAGTTTCACTATTAAAGAAGACACAGTACGAACATACCGCTACCTCCCAGAACATTACAAACATGGAAGGTCGTCCTTACATGGCCTTTTTCTGTGAGTAGGACGTTAATTTAATTAAACAACCAACCAATTAATTTGCAGTTATTGTTTGTTTAATTAATTAACGTACTGTTAACAGCCAGGGTCATGTAAGGACGGCCTCCCATGTATGCGGTGTGATGTGTCTGTAGTGCGAGGTGCGTGTTTTGTGAGACTGCGTTATATTCGTGTTGTGTATTCTTGTATAGTTGAACTGTTGCCCTCTTTTTAGTGCTATATCATTGATATATGAAGCATGCCACCGAGATTATTCACGGAAAATTGGAATTCGTGGTCGAGTTCTCTCGCGAAATTATGCGATTTTTATAGAAAACAAGGATTATATTTGTTGATCATAATGTTCAATGAAACAAGGAACGACAAGGATCATATTTGTTGTTCGTGATGTTCAATGTTTTATAGAAAACAAGGATTATATTTGTTGTTAATAATGTTCAATGTTTACAGAAACAAGGATTATATTTGTTGTTCGTAATGTTCAATGTTTTATAGAAAACAAAGATTATATTTGTTGTTCGTGATGTATTATTTTTATAGAAGGATTACATTTGTTGTTTGTAATGTTCAATGTTTACAGAAAACAAGGATTATATTTGTTATTTGTAATGTTCAATGTTTATAGAAAACAAGGATTATATTTGTTGTTTGTAATGTTCAATGTTCTTAACGATTAAAGTCTACCAAAGTGCATCGAGATCTGTATATGAATATCTCAAGGATTAATCTGAATAGACAGGTATATTCTGGGTTAAAGTCCAGGAGTTTTGAAGCGTGCTCTGTGTGAAACTTCCTTCATTTTCACATATAGATGTGTTGACGGTATTCTGGCTCTCAAAAACATCTTGCCGAAAATATTGATCCAATAGGACCGACAGATCGTTATGTGGAAGGTTTGTACGGAAAGTTTTGTATCTTTTTATTATCTCTATCGTTACTTACTAAAGCCAAAGGAAAAATTACGGTTAAATTGTATTGGCAAGTGTGATGATTTATTAACTTATAAATACACATCCCGCCAAATGGTCAAATGATGTTCCGTTTTACCGTGCATGTTCCACTATGATGTCGACTGTTAACGGAGAGGTTGTCTACACAGGGCATCACAGATGACGACTGGGAGCACTTTTATTAATTATATCACGATCATATCAAAATATTTCTACTCAGATTACGAAATATGCCTTTCGGTTCCGTTGTCATTCCCTACGGTTAAATTATATGTCAAAGCTAACTTATGAATATGCTCCAATATTTCCTGCATGTTTTATTTATCACACAGACGTCGAGAGCTGACAGAAAAGTTGCCTAAACGGGGATTCGAAGATTTCATCGTGATCACATCAAGGAATGGCTGTTGTTTATACTCAGAAACATGCCGTCCGGTTCCTTACTAATTCCGTAGTGTTGAATAGTATGTCAAATGATGATTTATTAACTTAACACGAATAAGCATCCATCTTAATGGTGAAATCTTGCCGTTTGTTTCCTGCATGTTTTATTGACCAATCCATACAGATATCGCGCGCTGACAGAGAACATGTCTATATAGGGCATCAGAGAAGAAGTCTGCAGGACAATTTATAAATTACATCACGATCATATCAAGGAAAGACTGTTGTTTTAACTTCCATTAAGAAGCACGCCTCTTGTTTACGTTGTCATTTCGTACGGATATATTGTATATCAAATCTAATGATTTATCAATTCCTGAATAAACACTCAACCAGATAGTGTTTACATGCTCCATTTACTCCTACCTATGCTATTTATAACACAGATGTCGAGTGCTGACAAATTACAAATTATATCATGACCAGAAAATACTACTATTTCTGTTTACTATAAGATACATGTCTTTTGGTTCCGTCGTCGCACTCTATTAGATACTTATAACCACACATCGAAGTTATGGAGATATACTTGAATCGGTATGTCCATCTGTTTGTCTGTCTAGGTGACTTTGTCAGGCGAACTCCTCCTAAACTACTAGGCAGATTTTGATAAAATTTGGTACACAGAACCCTGACAAAAAAGAGGTGTTGAGTAAATTATATAGGATTCTAAAAAGCCCCCTATTAGTTATTACTGAATCTGTGCAGCTGGAGAATTAGTCGTCCACTCTTGCGATAATTCTAGTTTGGTATTGGCAGAGATGTGTATGACAGCTGGCATCGATAAGACAGGGAACGCTTACTCTTCCAGAACACGTGGTTTCAAACTATTTCGGGTTTGTCCCATCGTCCTTCCAATCTGGTTTTTATTTGTGGTTTCTTTATTAGGCTCGAATTTTGTTCATTTATTTTATATTATTAATTGTATAGTTTGATGATGAATTTATTTGTGTAGAAAGCCAAACAATTGCAACAATGATTTCATATTAAAACATCCGGGAAGATAACTCAGTGCTAGGAAAACATTATTAATACTATTTTGATAGCATTCTGCATATACACTGTTTTCAGCTCGCAAAACAATTAGTTGCTCTTGCAATATCTTTATGAGTTTTTAAAGAATCAATATTAAGGAAGCCAAATTACTTGGATATTTTGATATTCAAACAATGATTGTCGAAAACCGAATTATTACCTCACGTTTATGATAAATGAAAACCCGATTGTGGTGCAATTGTTAATTTTTTTCGATAACTCTGTTAAACTGTTAGAATAAGTAGATTCATTGTTTTCAGAAGAAAGTTCCAAGATATCTTGAAATTATTCTTTTCAGAAAACATAACTTTTGATATTTCATGTCATTATAACAAGAAAAGAATCCGATGTTCAGAAATGCCTGTCTAGATATTTTAGTTAGACTGACCAGACGACGAATTCAGAAACATATAACCGCCGATATATTTGTATTACATCCTGCATGGTCGTACAATAAAGGTCGATTTTCCGACCCAATGATTGTCATGATAGCTTCATATAAGACATCATAACCTCACAATTCACGTTAGTTTACGGAACCAAAAGACTCTCGCGATATTTGTTATTGTCCTTCATAACCTCACTAAGAATTTCGAAGGTAGGAAGTCAAATCGCTATAGCGATAATATTCGGACCAGACGGTTAATTAGATTGATGCTTAACGCCTGACTCATTAGGAATACCCAGGCTATACGTTTTTCCCGGGGATATTGCTCGATCAGAGGGTCTTATACAATAACTTGATCCGTAAGAACGTCTGCTTCCTATGGCGCGGAATATATTGTACTCACTAATACCGTTATTAACACTTCATATTAACTCTCTCAGGCGTTAATAATTGTCATATTTGTTCAGACTACCAATAATGCTTACCCGCGACAAATGCCAGTAAAACAAACAAAGACTCGAGCTACCTACATAATAGTATTAAGAACATTTAATAAAGCAGACCAGAAATCGGTGCGATTTTCTAGGAAACCTAGACGTATTTGTAGCCGTAGGCGGCGATTCCTCTGAAACGCTTTATTTTTTTGTGTGAAGTGCTGTATGTTATTACTGTCCTTTTTTCAGGGATGACCCAAAATAATTAGTGTCTTTATTATTGTGTCTAGAAAATAGGCAATACTTTTTCTTAGCGTGTGTTCCATTTGCAATAAGTACGAATGACCTTTGCTTTTTCACACAGCTGTCTGGTGTCCTGCGAATTTGAGCCAGGAAATAAATGAACAAGTTTCCCTTGACACTGCCTCACGTTTGAATTTGAATTGATCGCTTGTCCCCGTGAGGAAGCCTCTAAGTTGTGTTCCATGGTTGAGACACACGATAGTATGTAAAAGTGGTAGTTTTAGATTAGCGTTCAACATAAAGAGAGCGGGACAATTTGTTGTCAGTAAACCAAGACCGGTGTAACGTTGAAAATGGACCCCCGTTGAAAACTGACCTCGGGTCATTTTTCAACGTTGAAAAATGACCCCGAAAACCGTTGAAAACTGAACTTTCAGCGCACTTTTTACACCGACCCGTTGAAAATAGACCCCGTTGAAAAGTGACCCCATAAGAACTCGTTTTTACAAAACAACACAACACGACACCACAACACCACGGAACCACACAGCATCACACAGCACAGCAACACAACAACACTACAGAACAACACCACACAACAACACATCACATCACACAACAAAACACAACAAATAACACATAACACAATACAACATCAAACAACATAACATCACACAACACAACAACGCATCACACTAAACACAACATCACAAAACACACAACACAAGACAACATTACACAACAACACGACACAACATCACAACAAAACATCATAAAACACAACAACACACAACACAACCACACCAAAACACACAACAACAATACAACAACATCCAACAACAACACAACACTACACAACACAGCATCACACAACACAACATCACACAACAGCACATCACACATTTGTTTGTTTGATTTATTAACGTCCTATTAAAAGCTATGGTCATGTAAGGACGGCCTCCCATGTATGCGGTGTGTTGCGTGTATGTTGTGCGAGGTGAGTGTACTGGGAGACTGCGCTATGTTCGTGTTGTGTCTTCTTGTATAGTGGAACTGTTGCCCTTTTTATAGTGCTATATCAATGAAGCATGCCGCCGAAGACACCAAGCAACACACCCCTACCGGTCACATTATACTGACAACGGGCGAACCAGTCGTCCCACTCCCTGTATGCTGAACGCTAAGCAGGAGCAGAAACTACCATTTTTATAGACTTTGGTGTGTCTCGGCAAGGGGACATAACCCAGAGCCTTTCTCACAGGGGCGAACGCTCAACTCAATGCCAAAAGTGAGGCGGTGCCAAGGGAGGCATTAGGAAAAATAAAGTCAGTTAGGAAGAAGAGAAAAGATAAGATCCTAAATTTAGTCGCCTTTTACGATCATGCAATAGGGGCAGCAGGTACAATTATAACGCCCTACCTGCAGGGCCAGCACATCACACAACAGCACATCACACAACATAACACAAATACACATCACACAAACACGCAACAACATAACACCACCCAACAACACCTCACATCACAACAAAACATCACACAACAATACATAACAAAACACACAACACAACCACGCAACAACAATACAACACCACCCAAAAACAACACAATAACACACAACACACGGCAACATCACACAACAAAACATCACACAACATAACACAACACAAAATCACACAACAAAACATCACACAACACAACATACAACACAACAACAATGCAACACCACCTAACAACACAACAATAGACAGCAAAACAACACCCGACAACAACACAAGATCACACAACACAACACACAGCACAACCATAACACACAACCACGCAACAACAATACAACACCACCCAAAAACAACACAATAACACACAACACAGTACACGACAGCATCACACAACACAACATCACACAACATAACACAACAAAACATCACACAACAACACATCACACAACACAACAACAATACAACAACACCTAACAACACAACAACACAACATCCGACAACAACACAACATCACACAACCTAACGCAACAACACATCACAAAAACATCATGTAACAACACTGCACAAACACGGAACATTAACACAACACACAACAACAAAACACAGCCACACAGCACACAACAACTCACAACACAACACACCAATGACACACAACACAATAACATGACACAACCACTCATAACAACACAACACACAACAACACAACACACAACAACAAAACAACATAACAACACAACATCACACAACAACAAAACAACACAACAACACAACACAACCATACGCAGAACACAACATAACTGATCCAAACGCAGATATATAATACATGCATACATGTATTGCAGGGAATAAATATATATTAACAATTACTGAATATCTGACAAACGTTAAATCGTCGAAAATATAATCATAAAAAATCATAAAGAAACAAATTAATAATATCCCATAATTATAGTTTTGTAACACTACCCACGTTATATTGTTACGATGATAACAATACCAAATTTCAATTCAAATCGAGGTGATTACGTAATTTAAATACCAGCATAGAAAGGTCGCTTATATTAGGAATGGCGATAACAGAGTTTGTGCAACAGTTATACATGTGAATGTACTAGGGTCATATTCCAACAGACCATCCGTTGATAGTTTGCCAAGGTCATTTTTCAACGGTCATTTTTCAACAGACCTGCCGCTGAGATTTGACCCTAGACACTGTCAATTTTCAACGGCATGTTCAATTTTCAACGGCATTCGGGGTCCGTTTTCAACGTTGAAAACTGACCCGAGTATAGTGAATATGTATGATTGTAGTAAAAGCAAGCAATAAATAGTTCAATATTATAATGGTATATTATTAATAATTCATATCATTGACTTTTAGCGTAGCCATGGCAGTGTAATATAATTGCATAACCACTGAATATATTTAAATTTTACTAAAGTTCATACTTTCAGCTTTAATAAAACTTGAACGCTTAATACTTTATACATAGTATATATAGATTGAACATATACATGTAGTAGTTTTAAAATTGTATATTCGATGCTATATCATATAACATATATAATCAGCTATATCACAACATAATAAGAAGTAATAACATACAAGTAATATAAATGCAGGTGTATGTAACAAGTACACCGTATTTTTTGATCAACTTAAAATACATAACTGTTTAAGAAAATAACTCACTCTAACTTGTTAATTAAGTTCAATTACAAATTTCAAACATGCCTCCCATTTTTAGTAAACTTTGTATATTTTTTTTTAATTTGTATAATAGTATTTTGGAATATATTTATGCTATTAGTAGTTACACATTGAAATTAGTAGTGATATTCATCTCCAAAACCGTTATTACATAGTAAACAAATACCGTTATTACGTGGTATACCAGCCCATCTACCAGTTTCAATAGGAAATTTAAATTCGAGGTTCTAAATTTACTAATAGTAACACGTTCTTTGAAATCAAGCTGTACTAAAATATGGTTCAAGTTTAAACTGTTTTTTAAAGGTAGAGTAGAATTGTCCGCGAGACGATGTTTCAAGAATAGAAAACCAATTTGGAATATATTGATCACCTAAACGTCGTTTAAGCAAGCTTTTAAACAAATCTCTATTCATCGTACATGTATTTTGAAATGCCCATATATTGTTAAAACCTGTGTCATTAAGGAGTGATTTTATATGCCCAAGCCATTTGAATTCTGTATTATGATTTTCTTGCATTCTTAGTGTAAGGCGATTAAATACTTTAGAAAGTTTATCTCCCCCTGTAATTAATTTTTGCCAAAACATTAACATCCGTACCTTGATCTCAATTTCTAAAGGAAATTTACCAAGGTCTCCATAAACTATAAAATTAGGAGTACTGTTTCGAACATGAAGAGTTACTTTACAAAATTGCAAATGAGTTTTCTCAATGATACTTACATTTTCAAATCCCCATATTTCACAGGCATACAACAAAATAGGAGATACAAGCGAGTCAAATAATTTCAATTGTAAATCTATTGATAATGGAATGTTTCTTATCTTAGTATCGAATGCATACAGTGCTTTCTTTGCCTGGTCAGCTAACTTTTTCTTTGTTTTAGTAGCAAATAAGCCGTTGTAATTGAACAATATACCAAGATAAGGATAAGAAACTTCTCGAATTATCTGATAATTAAATAATTTGAAATTATACTGCCGTTTACTTTTGCGTTTTAAATTTTTTTTGTCTTTTGTGTATTAATAGTTAGTGTCACTCTAAAAAAACGATCATTGACAAAATCAGCCATGCTTTATTTTAACACCATAGTACTTTATGGTGTTAAAATAAAGAATGGCTATTATTTTCAATGAGTTTATTTTTCGTTATATCGCTGTAAAATATTAAAAAGAATGTGCGAAAATAACTTTGAACGAATTAAGCTTTCTCTTACAAGGTAAGGCGAATCATAAAAAAGTATGTGTAACACGTGATGATACAATAAAAGTATTCTCTAAAGACATCACGGTTTGAAAAACAATCGCATGACACACGCAACGGTTTCCGGTTTTTTCCTTACAAAGGATAAATATAATACTTTATCTGTCCTATAAATGGTTCATATGTATCAACCACTAATTTCACAGAAACGTATTGTAATGTGCACGTGTCTTCTATAGAAATGGTTGTTACGTATTTAAATTTTGAGATTTGTAATTCCCTTTGCAATGCATTTTGTACCGTAGTAACTGCATCAAGCATTTAATGAACGCCCTTATTATTGTTTTGATTATGTACTAAGCAATTTCATGCCATTACAATTAATAACTATAATTGAATTATTGCACATAATTTTATATTATATATCTATAACTGAATAATTGCTTCTGAAGTAGCCGGTGTGTTTGACATTGTTATGCTCAAACGCACCGAAGACTGGTCACATGTCACGTGAGAGCTGATTTGAGTCGATGTTTTGACGTCATCGTTTCTCTGACAGTCGTTTGATCAAAATGAAAAGATATAGATTTTCACTCTGACAATTTCAGTTTTTCACACTTCAATCAAGCGACGTGAAGCTCTGGGCTTCCTCTGCATTTCCCGTGGATATTGCGCTAATAAGTATAAGCAGTACTCATTTTACGCCAATATCTCGTCTATATGTATACGTATAAAATGGCACGATACTGTCAAGTGTCGGAGCAGCCAACTGTTATATTTGGTTTATATCGATTGACGTCTTTTAACGACCACTCGTGTGGTGTATGTAGTGTGTTTTGGGAGACCGGGGGTATGTCCTACTAAACAGTCAGGTCGGCCACTCGTGTGGTGTCTGTAGTGTGTTTTGGGAGACTGGGGTATGTCCTGGTTAACAGTCAGGTCGACCACTCCTGTGGTGTCTGTAGTGTATTTTTGGAGGCTGGAGTATGTCTTGGTTGGTCGGCCACTCATGTATGTCTGTAGTGTGTTTTGGGAGACTGGGGTATGTCCTGGATAACAGTCAGGTCGGCCACTCGTGTGGTGTCTGTAGTGTGTTTTTGGAGACTGGGGTATGTCCTGGTTAACAGTCAGGTCGGCCACTCATGTGGTGTCTGTAGTGTGTTTTTTGGAGACTGGGGTATGTCCTGGTTAACAGTCAGGTCGGCCACTCGTGTGGTGTCTGTAGTGTGTTTTGGGAGACTGGGGTATGTCCTACTAAACAGTCAGGTCGGCCACTCGTGTGGTGTCTTTAGTGTGTTTTTGGAAACTGGGGTATGTCCTGCAAAACAGTCAGGTCGGCCATTCGTGTGGTGTCTGTAGTGTGTTTCTGGAGACTGGGGTATGTCCTGGTTAACAGTCAGGTCTGCCACTTGTGTGGTGTCTGTAGTGTGTTTTGTGGAGACTGGGGTATGTCCTGGTAACAGGCAGGTCCGCCACTCGTGTAGTGTCTAAATTGTGTGTTTTGGAGGCTTGTGTATGTCCTGGTTAACAGTCAGGTCGGCCACTCGTGTGGTGTCTGTAGTGTGTTTTGGGAGACTGGGGTATGTCCTGGTTAACAGTCAGGTCGGCCACTAGTGTGGTGTCTGTATTGTGTGTTTTGGAGGCTTGTGTATGTCCTGGTTAACAGTCAGGTCGGCCACTCGTGTGGTGTCTGTAGTGTGTTTTGGGAGACTGGGGTATGTCCTGGTTAACAGTTAGGTCGGCCAATAGTGTGGTGTCTGTAGTGTGTTTTAGGAGACTGGGGTATGTACTGGTAAAAAGTCAGGTCGACCACTCCTGTGGTGTCGGTAGTGTGTTTTTGGAAACTGGGGAATGTTTGGTGTCTGTAGTGTGTTTTTCGAGGTGGAGTATGTCCTGGTTAACAATCCGGTCGGCCACTCATGTATGTCTGTAGTGTGTTTTGGGAGACTGGGGTATGTCCTACTAAACAGTCAGGTCGGCCACTCGTGTGGTGTCTGTAGTGTGTTTTGTGGAGACTGGGGTATGTCCTGGTTAACAGTCAGGTCGGCCACTCGTGTGGTGTCTGTAGTGTGTTTTTGGAGACTGGGGTATGTCCTGGTTAACAGTCAGGTCGGCCACTCGTGTGGTGTCTGTACTGCGTTTTTGGAGACTGTAGTGTCTGTAGTGTGTTTTGGGAGACATCTCTGGTTAACATCTAGGACGCCCACTCGTGTAGTATAATCCCGTACATGTAGAAGTCACCATTTTATTGACTGTGGTTTAGATCAAATTATGTCGCAATGAAACAAGAGAACTCGTGCCAATGTTATATTGCTGTCTTAATAAAGATTCTTATTAAAAAATCTAACCACCATATGCTGAAATTGGACGGAATATTTCTGGTACTATTAAATTGGCTGGCTGGTAATTTAGATACTTTAAACTATTGCCATATATCTTAGTATAACTACGTAAAATGTGGTGTTCCATAAAAAGTGAAAATCTGATCGATGATCAGATTCTACATCGATCAGATTCTCTAATTGTAAAATCATATGGTTTCTGTTCTTCTTGTTGCTGGGCGGTTAATGTAGAAAATAAAACATTAATTCATCATTCTTTGACATTTTCGATACATTATTCATTTGAAGGATTTGATGAATATATTAATATATTTTCTGTTATGAAAACAAAAACAAGAAAACAGTTACAAGCAAATATTTGATACTTTGCAGGGTCGTTAAACTACATATTAATTTAATAGCTTTACATTAGTTTTATGTTAAAACGTTGTTTTCAAATGTATTGTTCTGTCGATCAACAGGTGTATGGTGCTTAGACTCTGTTTTATAATGCAGGCCTTTGAACAGTTATGTATTCTTTTGCCAATTGTTAATGTTCAATGAAATCAACAGGTTTTGTTTGTAGTCCCACTCCCTTTATGCTGGACACTAAGTAGGAGCAAAAACGACTACTTTTATAGGCTATTAGCTAAGGATTTACATTAGCTTGCAAATTTGGATATATTGGTACGGAATGTCAATCCTTATAGACCAACTTTTTTTCGCAGGTACCAAATTTTACTATTTCCGAATCAAAATAAATCGACAGAGATTTAATTTTTGAGGAACAATTTTGATACAAGTAACTTTCAAATGATTTGATAATTACTTAACCGTGGAGAAATATATTCGCGAATGCACTTTATCGCGCAATTCGCGAAATTAAATCGCATGAGACAGAAAGATGATTGACAGTATTTAAATATATATATGAAATGAATCTTTGCTATTCTATCTATATATAATAGTGTAAATAGTCGAGATAAGCTATCCTTGGTGTGTTTAATTCAATTAGTAAACAACTTTCTTACGTGTCACGTGTTGTCAATATAAGTCGACATGACCTAATTTACTAGTCAGAAGTGTTACAGAAGTAACGCTGCAGACACATTTTCTCATTAACAACATATTCTGTAACAAATAAAGGAAGGTCCCTAGGGTATGTGAAATCAGGACACACTAACTGACAGGAGAACATTATAACAGGTTCATTATATAACACACACAGTGGTCTGGATCGTAATCTGCTCGTTGTCCATAGTAGTTTTGTTTTATTTTGAATAAAGGATATTTGACTCTCCTTGAAAACTTGAAAATGTTAATCTATTTGGTTCATGGTGTTTTGTAGTCGGTATGGTAGAATATGTCCTTATATCACTCTACGTCCACGCACAAAACCCAAAGTTGACATTAATATAAATGTTTTAAGTCAGTGACATATCGCCTTTAAACCTCACATTGTGTTAACCTGGCGGCATAAAAAAGCATATTCCCATCGTCATGTTCCAGAAACCAGGATTGACAAAAGTGGCGGTGCCGTATCAATTCAGGTACGAATCTGGAAATGGAAAGCACCTTGTAGACAATGCCTTATGTCTAAATCCTTCGACTTTGTTGAAAAATGAAATGTATACCTGTTATAAATATCACAATGGAGTCTACCAACATTAAAATAATTGGGAAATTTATTTGAAAGGTAGGCTCACAATTAAGAATTAATTATGACTTAATTTGAAATGTGCAATATTTGACAAATTGAATATAAGAATACACTCATGAACAATTCAAGATTGCAAGAAAATCGATAATTACCTAAAATCCAAGATGCGTATTATATACTCATTGGTGTACATTTCCATACAAAAACATTGACTGATGTTACAAACGCATGTCAATAAATACTATCAAGGAAGGGAGAAGGCCTGAAAATCTCCGTGGGGTATATACGCGTTTTAGATTTAATAAGTGCCAGGAATGATTAAATTGTTTTTTCTGTCAATGTTTTATGCATATCTTAACAAAACCATTGGAGAGTGGTACGGAATCCTTCCAATTGCGTTACTGGCACATTGTTTCCTTGCAACGTATAATGTAAATGCATGAGATGCCTTCAATTGTGTTAAACACGCTATCAAATATACAACACTGATAACTTTCTAACAATTGGTTGTTATCGGTAAGTATTTAATCTTTTATGTCTCGATGTTTTATGCACATTTCAACACACGCTTGAAGATTGGCACAGACGTATATCCTTCATATAAAATCGTGAACACATTGTGATTGCACTACAGCGCACAATGTAAATGCATGAGTTACCATATATATAACTGCTTAATACCTCTTAGATGGTTAGCTTGGCTAAAATGTATTTTCCTTAATAACTCTAATAGAACATAGACATGTTAAGTGATATATTTATCATGGGTATTCCATATAATATGTAACAGGTATTTATCGTTTATAGGTCTGCTACCTTTCAGAAATAGAAAATTAATGTTTCTTAAAACCAATAACATACGAAAATGTATATCGATGGCCTAAAACACAAAACAATTTCAAGATTCTATACGTGATATTTGTTAACAATAAAGATCCATTTCGCTGTTTTGCCGTCTGGCACAGTTGCAGTAAACTACCGCGTGGTTATTAGGAAGACCATCTGCGTTATGAAATTTAATTTTAAATTTATTTTAATCAAAATGTTCGGAATGTGTAGTGTTAGCGCTACGCTAATAACGTTTGCGGCTCCACAAAATTATCAATCTCGTTTTTCATTCGCATTTTAAAAATGTAACCCGTTTCGGAAAGGTAGTGGGCCTTTCATGTTGTAAATACAACATTATCACCTGCCCGAACCTTTCTAGGACTCTCACCATTTATCAATATCTACTTATAACGCTCCGGTACTCATCCATCGTAAGTAACTCACACATTTTGACATTTCAATTTTGTCAGCTATAACCAACCCCTTCATGTCAATACAGAACTATCAGTTAGATATATGAAAGTATTACCACGTTGTAAGGTGTAACAAGCCCCTTCAGCCGCCCTTCAAGTCAATACAGAACTATTTGGTAGATATATATATGTAAGTATTACCACTTTGTCAGACTAAAAGCTGTAGCGGCGTTAACATTGACGGGAGACATGCTTTGTGGTCAGAGATTTTTCTTTGTCGTTATAGAAAACATTACCGAAACACACTAATAGCTCCAGTCTCCCTGGTGATCGTACTTATAGATCAACGCAGAAAGTCGTAAATCAATGGAATTGTCTCTTAAAAGGTTTGCGAGACAATTCCACATTTGGATGCAGTCAATGGGTGTTATTATTCGGATAAAAGTGTTGGGGAGAAAATGTAGAGTATCAAATGTAGTCACATGTTCACGACATTCAACAACTTTACGACATGTACAGACGTAAAATATCATCCGGGCCTTTCATTACCAGGGGAATTTTGGTGTCGGAAAACAAAATGAAAAGACTATGACAATTGGCCTCACAAAAAGCTTTATCGATTAGTTCTAATTAGAGTAAAAATGGTGGATTATTTGGTAAGTAGTAAATTAGCGTCGTTGTAAAGAGAATGGATTTAACATAGTTACAGTGTTAAGTGCGTTCAGAGGCAGATAATTTTGGCACTAAGTCGACACTCTCGATTTTATGGCACATGTAATGCTCTACGTTCTAATTAATCGGATCGCTTTACCATGTCTAGCATGGATGTCATTTTCGATGCATGTTATTATTGGTCCATCCTCGATTTTCCAAGGATAACTACCTGGTAGTACTGTCGTTTTATTGTTTGTTTGATTATATTAACAGCCAGTCATGTCATTTTATTCATCCCTGAGATATGAACACTGAAGGCTATGTGTGCGATAACTGATAAGAAGGTAGTTTGTCCTTTCGAAACAGTAAGTCTCTTCAGATCGTTGATTTGTTAGTCTTGTTATTATATATTCCATTGATGGATATAACGGTTCTTAGTAACATTTTACCATTAATTGAAAGGAGTTTGTTTGTTTGATTAATTAACATCCTATTTACAGCTATGGTCATGCTTTACGGCCTCTCATATATGCGGTGTGTTGCGTGTATGTTGTGCGAGGTGCGTGTTTTGAGAGACTGCCATATTGTGTCTTCTTGCATAGTGGAACTGTTGCCCTTTTAATAGTGCTATATCACTAAAGCATGCCGCCGAAGACACCAAACAACACACCACCCGGTCACATTATTAAAAGGAGTAAATTAGTGCGAACACTGTAAAACATAAACACCCACAAAGAAACCAAACAAACATACAAAAATAATCGTATTACATTTAGTGCGTTTTAATTATAGATAAATATCAAACCATTCATTCCTTAGATTTCTGACACTGTAAGATCTAAATTGTAAAGATTCTGAAGCACTTTTCGAATCAAGAAGCTGAATGAATAGATATATAGTATATGCAATGTCCAGCAGGAAAGAGAACACGTGCCCGTCGTCAAAGAAGATTTTTTTGTTTGTTTTGTTTGTTTGTTTGATTTATTAACGTCCTATTAACAGCTATGGTCATGTAAGGACGGCCTCCCATGTATGCGGTGTGTTGCGTGTATGTTGTGCGAGGTGAGTGTACTGGGAGACTGCGGTATGTTCGTGTTGTGTCTTCTTGTATAGTGGAACTGTTGCCCTTTTTATAGTGCTATATCACTGAAGCATGCCGCCGAAGACACCAAGCAACACACCCCACCCGGTCACATTATACTGACAACGGGCGAACCAGTCGTCAAAGAAGACAAGGAAGATAAATCGGGCTCGAGTTTATTGATAGATTTGAACAGGAAACTGTGGCGACGACTGAAATAAAGGTATAGACCATTGTCACTAACTCCATAAAGGAAGCATTACTTCCTTTATCTCATCTATAATATCCTAGACGTTACCAGATAGCAAACATAGCGTATAGTATTATTGTCATTGAAATGGCCAACCGCATTTTCTCTATATCTTATAAATCTCCTTTAATCAATGAGTGAAAATGAGGAGAAAACTATTAAATATATCCAGTTTTATAACTAGATATTAAAAACACTGTATACATTTTTAATGTGAGGGAAACCCTTATCATGTGCTGTGCCTATTTGAACACATCTAGTGTCAATTCGTTTGGTTTCGCGAACCAGTCGTCCCTTTCCCTTGATGGTGTGCGCTAAGCAGGAGCAGAAACTACCAGTTTTATAGACTATGGTGTGTGTCGGCTAGGAGACAGATCCCAGAGCTTCTCACAGGGGCGAGCACTCCTAATGTTAATTACCAATGTTTATTACCAGAAGATTAGCAGAGACAAATCTGCAATTGTCTTTTACTGTTAGTACACATTAATAACATATGTACAACTTCAATCATCGTCACTTTTTGTAGTTAACGTAAAAAGCTGAAGATTCCAAGCTGAGAAAAGAGTAGCAGACTTAACATGATCCCTTTGCGATATTGTTTGAAAACCGTCGTTCGTTTCCCTGTGAGAGTTGTCTGTTTTCATTTAGCGAGCGAAATACCAAGGTGTTTGGTACCAACAGATTCCGCTGTCACATCATTGGTTCGTTATGCTTGTAATCAACATTGGACCTGGTATTGTATAGCGAGCGTCACTGAAGACAATAAGGTTATTCATTCGGGAAATCTACTGTTTTCTTCTGCTGTTCTAAAATCTCAACGGAAATATAAAATTGCAGAATGAAAATTTCAAACGTGTAACGTAATTCTAACCGAAGCTGAAAATCAATAAACTAATAGATAAATAAACAAGAGGCCCAGAGGGCCTGTATCGCTCACCTGTTTTTTTGTTAGTAATTATCACAAGACTCTGACAATTAGAAAAATAAGCAAAATTGACTCCCAAAGTTTAATTTTGAATCACAACCATACAATGATGCTATTGATACCATACAAATATGCTATCCAATACATAGGTTCAGAGACAAAGTAATTTATATGAAAGTAGTAGCCTAATTGACCTTTTTGACCTCGCATCTATTGCCGTCTAAGGCCCGGGGGGTCAGCCCTATCATTTGTACAATTTCAAATCCCAACCCTATAAGGATGGTACCATTGCATCATAAGTGCTCTTCCATTCTTAGTTGCAGAGAAGAAGTCGTTTATATGGAAATAGCTAAATTAACCCCTTTTTACCCCACCCTTCAGGCCCCGGGGGGTCAGCCCCATCATTTGCAAAATTTGAATCCCCACCCTATAAGGATGTAACCATTGCATTATGAGCGTACTCCCATGTTAAGTTGCAGAGAAAAGGTCATTTATATGGAAATTGACCACTTTTTTGAATCCCCACCCTATAAGGATGCTACCATTGCATTATGGGTGCTATACCATGCTTAGTTGCAGAGAAGAAGTTATTTATATGGAAATAGCCAAATTGACCCCTTTTGACCCCGCCCCTCAGGCCCCTGGGTGGTCAGCCCTATCATTTGCACAATTTTGAATCCCCACACTATAAGGATGCTACCATTGCATTATGGGTGCTATACCATGCTTAGTTTCAGAGAAGAAGTTGTTTATATGGAAATAGCCAAATTGGCCCCTTTTGACCCCGCCCCTCAGGCCCTCGGGGGGTCAGCCCCATCATTTGCACAATTTGGAATCCCCACCCTATAAGGATGCTACCATTGCATTATTGGTGTCATACCACGCTTAGTTGCAGAGAAGAAGTCATTTATATGAAAGCCAAATTGACCCCTTTTGACCCCGCCCCTCAAGCCCCCGGGGTGGTCAGCCCTATCATTTGCACAATTTGGAATCCCCACCCTATAAGGATGCTACCATTGCATTATTGGTGTCATACCACGCTTAGTTGCAGAGAAGAAGTCATTTATATGAAAGCCAAATTGGCCCCTTTTGACCCCGCCCCTCAAGCCCCCGGGGTGGTCAGCCCTATCATTTGCACAATTTGGAATCCCCACCCTATAAGGATGCTACCATTGCATTATGGGTGCTATCCCATGCTTGGTTTCAGAGAAGAAGTCGTTTATATGGAAATAGCCAAATTGGCCCCTTTTGACCCCGCCCCTCAGGCCCCCCGAGCGTCAGCCCCATCATTTGTACAATTTTGAATCCCCACTCTATAACGATACTACCATTGCATTATGAGTGCTATCTCTTGCTTAATTTCAGAGAAGAAGTCGTTTTTATGGAAATAGTCATATTGGCCCCATTTGACCCCGCCCCTCAGGCCCCCGGGGGATCAGCCCCATCATTTGTACAATTTTGAATCCCCACCCTATAAGGATGCTACCATTGCATTATGGGTGTTATCCCATGCTTGGTTTCAGAGAAGAAGTCGTTTATATGGAAATAGCCAAATTGACCCCTTTTGGCCCCGCCCCTCAGGCCCTCGGGGGATCAGCCCCATCATTTGTACAATTTTCAGTTAGTAGCCCATAAGGATACTACCAGTCAAATTTTGTTGAAATCCGACCAGCGGTTATGGAGAGTCGATTGTTGACTGACGCCGGACGACGGACGCCGCGATATCCCATAAGCTCACCTCGGTCCTTCGGGTCAGGTGAGCTAAAAAATGAGGCCTGTCCAGAAAAAAATATGGCAAAGTACAAGGGTATTCTTAATTAAATTTTGTTATAGTTAAATTATCAAAGTGTTGAGTTGCCCTCAATTATGTGAAGGAGTTCAAAGCAAATGTTTTTGCGTTTGATGACAATTTCTTAAGAACAGTTCAAGAAATTTTACACATATGATGAATAAACATGTCATTGTGGTCAACCGGATTATGGACTCACAGTCACTTCAACGTACATCCACCGGATCGCCCACGCGACAATTGAGACGCCAGAATGAAAATATTCGGTAACGAAATTCTGATTTCAACTCAATAGTCCCCCTTACAGCTAATGTCATTTAAGAACAGCCTACCATCACGGTTGGGAATCACGTGGTCTATAGTTGGTGTGTTACACGAATCAAAATGGCGGCCGCTGAAAATACCCTTTGTGTCGGAATTTTATAGTGACGAGCATATGCTATACATAATTTTAGACAAAACGATACCTTAGTTGTGTTGCAACGCTCTGTACTTTTCTGTAACATTCTGACCAAAGTTTTGAATTGGAGCGATTTTGCTCGTAGTAGAATTGGTAGTATACACGAACATAAACTTTTCGTACGTTTTCGGTGTTTAGACGGGCCCGTTCGCTGTAAATGTGATATTGTCTAAATGTTATAGTCTACATTCAATTGCACATCTAATCTTTCTGGCAGAAAACATCATGTTCATTGTTAATTCTTTGGTTTTACGAAAGGATGAGTAAACACGTACCGTTTTGGATTGATGAGTTGACACGAACTGCTACATATGTCCGTTAATTTGACTAAGCTGGCAAACAATGATATTATAATAATTATGTTCAATTATGTTTACTTATACCAGTTAGAATCAACCGCATGATGTAGTATATGGGCGGTTAAAATTCAATGGAATATGTTAACAAGCTATCGTTCAATGGAATATCGTTCAATATCTATGACAACTGTAATATCCAGAACATTCACAACCTACTGCATCAAAGCCATGACTACATATCATCTGGTTAAGGAAACAAACGGGAAGACTGGGGAATGTCATAACACTTCTTGTCTGTGTCCGTCCATTTCTAGACGATCAATATAGATATATACGGTATCTAACACACGTTTAATGTATTTAAGTGTTGGAAATGTTGAGATTTGTTTTTTAATCAGTTTTACAAATGAATAATTTATATGTTATAGAATTAACCTACAACTTAGTCACAGAAGACATTGATGGTTTCTCGTAACCAATTTAGGCTGACATAATACTTATCATAACTTTATTCATCCAAAGGGAAAATCACAAACAAGTTTATAAACAACAAACAATTAATCTGTACAACATTAATAATACAGATTTGGTATTTTTCAGAGATCCCTTAACAAGAACGGAATAAAACGCCTGTCAGAACGACGGAAAGGAACGTTTGACGTGTTGCCATACAAAAAGATTCCTGTGTGTCAGATGGGTCAAATCTCCTTGCAATGGATCAAGAATGCTACCGGATTAAAATAGGAGTGTACAGAAGAGTATAAATAAAACTAATGAACAATACCCATGTTTCAATATGTATTTATTGAGTATATTAAAAACAGTAGTCTTAATATCAAAAATACAAATGCATAAATAAACAAGTACAATATACGTAAAGTATACTAGTTATCAATCATTAGATCTTCCGATCGGCTCCGTAGTGATTCTTTGTATCATATCGTTATATGTTGATATGCTGTATTAAAAGACCAGATAATATACAAAATTTGTAAAATGTTTTTTTTAAGGGAATATATATGTAGGGAACGTTTTTGTT
Source organism: Argopecten irradians (assembly GCF_041381155.1). NCBI lineage: Eukaryota > Metazoa > Mollusca > Bivalvia > Pectinida > Pectinidae > Argopecten > Argopecten irradians. The sequence goes on along the minus strand of NC_091149.1, from coordinate 22,512,660 downwards.
TGGAATATGGGAACGCTTGTGAGCACCGTGTCTAGGTTGTTTTTTTTTATTAGAATTACGGTTATCAGAAAGGAATATATTTTGCATAAAGAAATAAAGATTGTAAATCAAGGAAAGACCCAATGTCATGACTCTTTCCTTCACAAGTAAGACTTAAAAATCTCTCACTAAAATTCCGAAGTTGTATAGTCAAACACATATATATGTGGAATAACCACAGGGGGCCAACTCATTGAAAATGGATGTTGTCATACATTTTTTGTATTTGGTGGATGGACTGATGAGTATATATGACAGTCATGTGATTTTTTTCACAAAATATGAAATTTGAAAAATTATTTTAAAAATCGGGATATCTACTATGAAACAAATCGGGATATTTACTATAAAACAGTATAGTAAATATCCCGATTTTTTAAATATAAAATGTAAAACCCTGTTATATTGCCACCCGTTTTACCGCCAAACCCGCCTACCGCCATCCGCCATCACATTCGCGGAACAAATGATTAAAGTAACACTATAATGACCTCGTTAATATCACCAAATTCTGTTAATAGGGACACATGTTTTCGTAAGGTGCTCGACTCCCGACTGACAGGTAATCAGCTACACACATTCTGGCCGCGTGTACGACCGTGTGTACACAGTGAAATCAATGAACCATGGGTAGACCTTTGTTATTATTTTACAAGTAGGTGTCGCAAGCGGTGGTGAATAAAACTCACTTCTGTACACGTGTTTTACGTACTATTAACGTTAGTTGTTTATATTATGGAAGAAAAGGAACCCACAAGTCTGTTTCTCGATATCGCCGTTCGTTTATATTGGACCATAAAATGCAACTAGCAATTTCAAGAGCGATATAAATATTACGTACGTGCAGAAGAATCCGCCATTTATTATATTAGTAAGATCAAATCGTCGTCCGAGTGCCGTTTAGTACCGGAGTAACTGTTTTGATATTTGCAGACATGTGCGCGGAAGTGAGGTCACGGCCGCACTGCGCTTGTTTCAGAACTTCTATTCTTTGTTTCCGGGCGGGATTTATCATCTAACCGAGAAAATCCCAGCTATCAGGCAATATTACGGCACGATACTTTGTAACGCAAACGAGTTCGGTCACATAAAGCTGACATTTTTATTGAAAGACTACTATCGAAATTTACTTTGATTTTGGAACTATTCATATTTACAAAATACGAAGTGGCCGTACAGTACACAGACTGACTAGAAAGTCTGTTTCAGTAGGCTATATAGTACGGCATCGGATTACTACCTATATTTCAACGACAAATCCGATATACCGCCAAACTCGATATATCACCAAAATCTAGGAAAACAGAAGGTGGTGATATAACGGTGTTTTACTGTAGAACGATATGATACAAAGAATCACTACGGAGCCAACTCTAATTAATGTTCGGAAGATCTTATGATTGAACTAGTATACTTTACGTATATTGTACTTGTTTATTTATACATTTGTATTTTTAATATTAAGACTACTGTTTTTAAAACACTCAATAAATACATATTGATACATGGGTATTGTTCATTAGTTTTATTTATACTCTTCTGTACAGTCCTATTTTAATCCGGTAGCATTCTTGATTCATTGCAAGGAGACTTGACCCATCTGACACACAGGAATTTTTGTGTAGGGCAACACGTCAAACGTTCCTTTCCGTCGTTCTGACAGGCGTTTTATTCCGTTCTTGTTAAGTGATCTCTGAAAAATACCAAATCTGTATTATTAATGTTGTACAGATTAATTGTTTGTTGTTTATAAACTTGTTTGTGATTTTCCCTTTGGATGAATAAGGTTATGGTAAGTATTATGTCAGCCTAAATTGGTTACGAGAAACCATCATTGTCTTACTGTGACTAAGTTTTAGGTTAATTCTATAACATATAAATTATTCATCTATAAAACCGATTAAAAAACAAATCTCAACATTACCAACACTTAAAAACATTAAACGTGTGTGTTAGATACCGTATATATCTATATTAATCGTCTAGAAATGGACGGACACAGACAAGAAGTGTTATGACATTCCCCAGTCTTCCCGTTTGTTTCCTTAACCAGATGATATGGAGTCATGGCTTTGATGCAGTAGGTTGTGAATGTCCTGGATATTATAACAGTTGTCATAGATATTGAACGATATTCCATTGAACGAAGCTTGTTAACATATTCCATCGAATTTTAACCGCCCAAATACAACATCATGCGGTTGATTCTAACTGGTATAAGTTAATCATGTAAACATATTTGAACATAATTATTATAATATCATTGTTTGCCAGCTTAGTCAAATTAACGGACATATGTAGCAGTTCGTGTCAACTCATCAATCCAAAACGGTACGTGTTTACTCATCCTTTCGTAAAACCAAAGAATTAACAATGAACATGATGTTTTCTGCCAGAAAGATTAGATGTGCAATTGAATGTAGACTATAACATTTAGACAATATCACATTTACAGCGAACGGGCCCGTCTAAACACAGAAAACGTACGAAAAGTGTATGTTCGTGTATACTATTAATTCTACTACGAGCAAAATCGCTCCGATTCAAAACTTTGGTCAGAATGTTACAGAAAAGTACAGAGCGTTGCAACACAACTAAGGTATCGGTTTGTCTAGAATTATGTATAGCATATGTTCGTCACTATAAAATTCCAATACAAAGGGTATTTTCAGTGACTTACCTCCTTTTCTGGCAAAACTGCTGGCGGCCGCCATTTTGATTCGTGTAACACACCAACTACAGACCACGTGATTCCCCACCGTGTACCATGCTTGCAATCTGTTACAGTGTGTGCGTGTCTGTATGTTTTGGAGGCTGTGGTATATTTGTGTTGGGTGTGTGAATGATTGTATGTTTTGGAAGGCTGTGGTATATTTGTGTTGTGTGTGAATGTCTGTATGTTTTGGGAGTCTGTGGTCTATTTGTGTTGTGTGTAAATGTCTGTATGTTTTGGGAGGCTGTGGTATATTTGTGTTGTGTGTGTGAATGTATGTATGTTTTGGAAGGCTGTAGTATATTTGTGTTGTGTGTGTAAATGTCTGTATGTTTTGGAAGGCTGTGGTATATTGGTGTTGTGTTTGTGAATGTCTGTTTTGGATGGCTGGAGTATATTTGTGTTGGGTGTGTGAATGACTGTATGTTTTGGGAGGCTTTGGTATATTGGTGTTTTGCGTGTTAATGTCTGTATGTTTTTGGAGGCTGTGGTATATTTGTGTGTTGTGTGTGAATGTCTGTATGTTTTGGGAGGCTGTAGTTTATTTGTGTTGTGTGTTCTTTTAATTGTAAAACTCAAGCCCATTTCATATTGATATTGTTAGTTCATTGCAGCAATTGGAAGCCGAAAAAACGAAAACCCCACCCGGTGTTAACTGGGGTAGCTCAAACCTTATGTTTACATTTGATAATGTTTGTATAACTAACGTGCCGATAACAGGACGCTATCCCATGCATGCGTTGTGTGAAGTGCGTTGTGCGTGTAGTATATTCGTTTCTTATTGTGATAGAGTTATTTGATAACGACTTCTTTAAAATTCTGAAAAGCGGTAATCGACATCACAGCAGTCATGCACTGAACAATGCCGAATGTATTTGGTGATTTTGCATTTCAGGATTACAATGAAAATAAACAATCTAGAATACGAATATATTATCAATGTAGGAATCGCGCAGCGATAAACAAGTTGTATGAAAAACATCAAACAACACTAACAGTGTTCTTTATTCATATCATAAACAAATGAATCTATTGAAGAAACCGGGGTTATTCTAAATAGCTGTTGTGAATTTGAGATAATATTCAATTTTCTCGAACAAACTCAAAAGAAATTTATTTTAATCAAATTTACGGGAAGCCCAAGCAAATTTTGTTAAAAGCTGTGGAACGAAATCACATCACATTCATGTTTTCACAGTGTTAAATCAGTCTGAGTTATGTAATTATAACAGTGATATTTCCACTCTCGACTCATATAACAGCGTCAGAAATATTTACACATGTTACCCTGTTATGGTTTTCTCATGCATCCTTAGCATCCCCTGGTAATATCTTCGGGACAGTATTTGGCAGGTATTCAAAAAAATATACAAAACAAGATTTAAATATTTTTTTTTAAATCTTACATAAAAATATATAGAATGTTGATGTGATATTAAATTATAATTGAATCAATATTGTACCTTAACTACATGAAAACATGGCTTGCTATCTCCATAAACAAAATTGGAAAACGATTGTTTGTTTGATTAAATTTACGTCAAATTATAAGCCGGGGTCACGTAAGAACGCCCTCCCAGATATGCGCTGTATTGTATGAAGTGTGTGGTGCGTGTTTTGGGAGACTGCAGCATAATTGTGTTGTGTGTTCTTGTATAGTGGAGCTTTGCCTTTTCATAGGCTATATCACTGGATATAATTGTGACTATGTGTTATGAAGTATGAAATTATATTGACGTTCTTAATCATTTGTACATAGCTTTCTGGCGAAACAGAAATAACGAGTAATTAAAAGATTGAATTCACGAATTTTAACGATTTTGTACTAATGTATTTCGACGAGGAGAACTACAGGTTATACAGAATACAAACTAGGGGTATACCAGATGTTGGTTGCTATATCTTTTGTAAGATTTTAAATTGGCAGAATTTATTTATTTAATAAGCGTTCATATACATGCATATTAATGGACACTATTGCTATATATATATGCACTTTATTTTAGAACATCATTACAGTACAGTTTGTTGTCGTCTTAGCCTTACGGTTACCATACCACTCGTGTTCTAATATGGTAACTTTACCTTATAAAAGGAATGTTTCGGAACTTTTCTGGTGTAAATAAACTGTGGAACAGCCAACAAAATGAAATGTTCTCGACAACGTCCACAGTTTGAAGTTTTTCATCTAATACCATTGGTATCACAGGGCATTGTTTGAATGTAGTCCTTAACTCCAGGTAAACCATTACTTAAACATTGAGATATATTTATGATGCTTTTTATTAACTAAGAAAGAGCGTGCATCATGATTAGGTTGACTTCTAATTTCATTGAAACCTTTATCCAACTTAGTTTTAACAAGGAACTCAGTGGCGTTTACATTTGGATATGTAAAAAGTGATTTGGACCAAAAACCGTTCCATACCACACATGGAGCTGATAAAAAACACAACTTTAACCACGATTTAGGATCGTAATTAAATTACAAGCCCGCCTTAAGGGTTGTCCTTTCTGTGGCATGTAAGGCTAGTTTGGAAACAAAATAGCTTGATGGTATCAAAACGTGATATAAACAAAATAATGAAATACTTTCCATGGCTGACAAAGGTCTTGATACCCATTCAGACTGACTAGCAACACACAATGTACCGTGCGTGCACGCAGAAAAAGTGAATCCATGTTGTGACACAATAATATGTGTTTATTTTATAATGATGGAAGTATTCCTGGGCATTTATAATTTTCTTAAAAAGAATGTTAACATTGATGGAATACCAATTGTTTTGGATGAACAGATATAAAACCAATATAAAAAAGGGAAATACAATTTACAAGCGTCAAGCATCTGTAATGTCGTTTTGACAGAAAAAAATATTTTATAGACTCTTTTCAATAGTAGACTTTGTCTCAGCGATTCCACAAACTACAACTAATAGTTGACCTCACATCAATTTCTGCACACAACACACAATAACTATATGTAACCACGTTTATTTAAAAAAACCATCTTAACGTCATTTATGCAAAAGCACTTCTTATTCCTTTCAACAGTCGACACAATACACATTGATTAGAATATAAAATATTTATTGACATTTACTCTTGTTTTCCGATTTCGTGTCTATTTTCTTGTCTGCTTCTTCAGACATAATTTCCGCAGAGTACTGTCCACATCACATTACCCAATCAATCACTTATTATTTCATATTTTCTGCATTTGTCGTAATACTTGTTGTAATGGCACAGTGAAATATTTGTTTTATTGGTTTTATTGGATTAAGGTCATAGTAACAGCCAGGGTCATTTAAGGACGGCCTCCCATGTATGCGGTTTATGAATGTATGTTTGGAATATGCAGTAAGTGAAACATTTGCCCTTTTCACCATATCACTGATGCATGTCGGTGAAGAGCAAGTATATATCATCCGGGCACATTATATAGGCAAACCAGTTGTCTAACTTCTTTAATACTGACCGCTAAAGCGGAGATGTTTTTTTGGTAAAGTCGTCTTGGTCCTCTAGTTACCATATGTCTATGTGTTTTGGAGGACTGCGGTAAAGTTTAGGCACTGTGGTTTCCGATGGTGTCTTCGGGTAAGATGGGCAAAATTACTGGTCTGTCCTTACATGACCATTGCTGTTAATAGGAAGTTAATTAATCAAACAAACGAAGAATTGCTGTTGTCACATATAATTGTAAAACATTTGAATTGACTGTTGTAAAGCAGTGGTAGTAGCCAATCATACGTACACATCTCGTGGGTGGTTTGTGTGCAAAAATAATTAACCACAAGTATAGCTTGGTCAGCTTATGTTGTTTATATGCAATATATACGGAGTGATATTGAATCGGTATCCAATCCAACGGGAATATGATTACAGAGTAGGGAACTATCCGAGAGATCAGTTCATCAGCTGGCCAGGTTATATTGCCGGGGTGACTGACAGGCTGAGTGAACTGTTCGATAGCGGGGTCAGAGCTATACTGTGCGTGATTTCCTGAATGACAGAACAGGAGAAGATCGCGCCAATCCCAGATGGCCACGATAAGAAACAATGTAGAAGACAGATAAAGTACAATGGGGTTCGCATCTGCCGGAACATTTTGCTTCGTTCAGAAATGGATACATTTTAGATATACATATTACTTATTTAAGCATTGAAGCCTTTCAGTTGGCATTCATAGCATTCATAACTGGACAGAGGCAAATTCCTTAAAGCGCCCTAGCGCTTCGTGTTGTATTTCCTCAGGACAGTTGGCATTCATTTTGGCTATGGATGATAATTGAAAGACGTTCAATGCTTACATGTATATACTTGGCTACAATTTTATGTTGAAATACCTTTTCATCTTTAGTGAATTAATCATTCGTTGTCGTCAATGATGGAACAGTAATTTGAAAAGCCGTTTTCCGTGATTGCTGGCACGATTATGTGACGTCACAATGATAATGACGCCATGATTACCGATTGAAGTTCATAGTTTATATAACTGCCAACTGCCCTTGGTAAGGTTACATGGTGGGACTGCAGTGAAAATGAAAATATATATTAAAGATTTTTTTTCTCCCAAATCAATCCGACCATAGTAAAAACTAAGTCAAATTAAAAGGCCACTCTTTTACGACTTCCAATATAGACCAGTCAATCTAGCCATAAAAATAGCTGAACCTCAAACTAATTGCAACAGAAGCAACTATGCATTTTCCTTACTTCTTGATATGTTGTAAGTGATGTATTAAAATTCCCAAATAATCCCAAAAGGGGAAAATTGAAAAATATCAGCTTTTTTAAGACCTATATACCCTCGCAGATAAGCACTGTAGATTAAGGGGGTAGGGTAATAAAATTATTCTTTCATTGAAAGTATTTATATGTATACAGTATATATATGCAATATTACAATAAAGATAGATTAAACTTTGTTATGACATTTGTTTCTGTAAAAATTATTCTATTATGAAGGTCAAGTAAAGGTCAAAACTGACGAATTGGTGAAAAATGATGAAAAACCAGCAGTGTTTTCAGATTAACTCTCTTGTAGGTTTTTAATGCATTATATCACTTATACCATTTTTATCTTTGCACAAAGTTAAAATAAATTAATACATTACATTGTTAGCTCGCCTCTCGGAGCTTACGGAATCACTTTGGTGTTAGTGTCGGCGTTGGAAATCCCATGTTAAGGTTTTGGTTGTGTGTTGTAATATATACTGCTATTCTTAACAGCTGACATTGTTTTTTACAATATTCTTGGATTAAAATTGTTGTGATAAGTATGGACAAGCATTTAAAGAAGGATAATGCTGGATTTGGAGAATTTCAAGAGGCGCCCAATTGGCCGAAGTAGGCAGGTTAAGGTTTTGGTGCAAGTGTTGAAATACTGTCATCTGGCACAACTGACATTTATTTCTGCAATAATTTTGGTTTATAATTGTGACATTGCTATATTTTATACTTTTGCCAAAGGGATTTCTTTGATGAAGGTAGTCTAATACCAAGGTTGTATCTTTCTCAGCCTTTTGCACATGGACTTGGAACATTCTTTGTGTTGGTTATTGCTTATATAATTGACCTCAGTGGCGTGATAGCTAAAATCACATAAAAATGAACATCAACTACAGAATATCTATTTATTAATTACCATATCCACCGTCGTAATTAGCGCCCAGGGCACTTACACATTATAACAAAGATTAAAGGGGCGCTTATTAGGTAGCGAAAATGTAAGTTGTAGACAAAAGAACTCTAACAAAAGTCAGACATATTTCTACTCTTTCCACACTCATGGCACATTAATCTGTCACAGTAAACATACATATGCCTTCTTTCCTTTGATTACGCACTGGTAGGTAATAATTCATTCACATGTGGAAGACTCACAAGTTCATGTAATATGGCATACGATGCCTGTAAGCATCACACAGTTGTAAACATCGTTAAATTCATGGGATGACGGGGGCATTTCTATAACTTCAGCATTGAAGTTATATGGCGGCATGCTTCAGTGATATAGCACTATAAAAAGGCCAAGACTTCCACTATACAACACGAATATACCACAGTCTCCCAAAACACGCACCGCGCACTTCATACACACAACACACAGCATACATGGGAGGTCAGAGCTGTTAATAGGACGTTAATTTAATCAAACAAACAAGCAAGCAAACAAACAAACAGACAAACAAATCAATTCCTCCAGAAGAGGGAAGGGGCGCCAATTACGTCGAATGCAGTATGTATATAAAGAACTAAAATGATTAAGAAGCGGAACCAATATATGACGTCAAATTGTAATTAGCTGAGTGATGTGACAGTATTGTCCTTGTACCAGTATCTTACCTACAAATCATACAGCCTCATGTATATTATGGCCTTGTACCAGTATCTTACCTACAAATAATACAGCCTCATGTTTATTATGGTTAGGGGCCGCGGTGGCCGAGTGGTTAAGATGTCCCGACATATTACCACAAGCCCTCCACCTCTGGGATGCGAGTTCGAATCACATTTGGGGCAGTTGCCAGGTACTCACCGCTGGCCGGTGGTTTTTTTCCGGGTACTCCGACTTTCCTCCACCAACAAACCTGGCACGTCCTTACATGACCCTGGTTGTTAATAGGACTAAAACTAAACAAACCAAATATCATGGTTGTTAATAGGACGTAAAACTAAACAAACCAAATATTATTGTTTGTGTCATGGGGATTGGTTGTGGTCTACAACATTACGTTGACGTTGTATAAAGTGATATTCTAAAAAATAAGATCGGTTTATATTTTTGGCGGGAACCCACTGGTTACATTATACGTTAACTTCCATATGTACATGTGTGTAGAAACGCGGAGTTCAATTTTCATCTATACTTTAAAATAAACTTTTTTCAAATCTAACTACAATCAGATTTGGGACCAGAGGAAATAATTCGTTATAACAGAAATTCGATATAGAGTTTCTGAAACTATAAGTTAATTAAAGTCATAGGCCGATTGCATCCCGAATCAACGTAGTTATCAAGCTAACGCACAAATTCCGAAGTCATCAACAATGTGTTCTTTGGCAGATTTTCCATTATCGACAATTAATTGTACACTTGTTTGATCGTATTTGATTTTCTATTAATCAATTCCCTTTTTAGACCACAAGTTTCACTTTAAAACAAAGCTACATCCAACACTTTCTGGGAAAAAAATTGTTATTGAACAAACATTTTCTTGATGGGATCACGAAATCACTCCTATCAAAAGATAATTCGTTATAAGGAAATCCGCAATACGTTTCTCAAAGAAGTATAGATAAAGAGGAGCCAAAAACACAGGATTTGTTTGTTTGATTTATTAACGTCCTATTAACAGCTATGGTCATGTAAGGACGGCCTCCCATGTATGCGGTGTGTTGCGTGTATGTTGTGCGAGGTGAGTGTACTGGGAGACTGCAGTATATTGTACCTGCTGCCCCTATTGCATGATCGTAAAAGGCGACTAAATTTAGGATCTTATCTTTTCTCTTCTTCCTAACTGACTTTATCTTTCGTAATGCCTCCCTTGGCACCGCCTCACTTTTGGTCTTGCGTTGAGCGTTCGCCCCTGTGAGGAAGGCTCTGGGTTCTGTCCCCTGGCCGAGACACACCAAAGTCTATAAAAGTGGTAGTTTCTGCTCCTGCTTAGCGTTCAGCATACAGGGAGTGGGACGACTGGTTCGCCCGTTGTCAGTATAATGTGACCGGGTGGGGTGTGTTGCTTGGTGTCTTCGGCGGCATCCTTCAGTGTTATAGCACTATAAAAAGGGCAACAGTTCCACTATACAAGAAGACACAACACAGGATTTGAATTTACCTCGTAATGAATAAAAATGCGTATCAAGCAGATTCGTCTTAAGGACGTTTTACTGTACATTGACTTTATTCATCACTCTGTGTATTTACTCTTTTTCAGAGCTACATATGTATTCCCTTTGACATTTGTTTGTTAAAATAGTTATTTAATTTGCTTGATATTGTTGTTTCTGTTATTAATATGAAGGTGTAAAAGTCTATAACATGATGACTAGTTTTCACTGTAATGTCATTTTTCAATATGTATCCATAAAGAACATGTAGAAGTTGATTATCATATATGTACATGTAGATTAATTGAAAACAAACATACATGTACACCCCAACCTGGCAGGTTCACTTTTTAATTCTGCTTCCAGTTTCATTTCTAAAATTTCCTCAAACATATAAATGCTTTGATTGGACATTGTTTTACCGTCTTTGTGAATTTGATAACCGAACTCCGCTAAAAGAGTTTATACAAAAGTTTTACCACACAAATTAGCATTTAATTGTGGTTTAAAGGAGGACCATTAAATATCGCAGATTTTAATCAAATTTTATTACAGCTTTATGCTCCGTTAATTAACTTTAATGGACGTTTGTGCAATAGTCATATTTTCTGGAAATGACGTCATCAAGTTAATGACGGTTTATAGAATGAAGGTTTAATCCTCGATTAAATTTTAATAGACTTTTGAACAACTGGCCCCAGATAAATAAATACATGGACGACCATGAGTATCTGTTATATGTAGAGCTATGAAATAAAGTGGCAATAAAGTAAAATAATTACTGAAATAAAAGAAAATAGTACAGATAAAATACACAGTTAAAAACAAAAACAATAATGAGGTCACAAAAATCCAAATCACTCTTCGGAATAAGTATTAAATAATGAATGCTATTACAAACAGGCTTCCATACTTTTTCGTCAATGAAACAGGGTTATCAAAACAAGCAAACTTTTAAAACTTAAATACATCGTAATGACAGAACCATTACTCATTTAAGATAAATTAAAGCATACACTGACAAAATATCGAAATTCATATATGTTTTATTTAACATAAATACAATTATGTCGTCGTCATTTTGTACTTCCTTCGGGTAAGTTACCGTCACCGATCGCTAACCATTTCAACACTTATAGACATCTATGAAGCACATGGTACTATGTATAATATAACTTAAAATAATCATGAACGTAGATCACACTATCATAAAACCTGCCAATGATGCACGATTGTCAATAATCAACAATTTTGTTTATATGAATTGTATTCGTGTGTCCACTCATGCCAACATTGTAGCTCTTTCCCGCCTCCTTTGTGGAACTCTTCCGATCTACGGCGGCCCATACGGGACATATTCAGGCGGGAAAGAGCTACAATGTTGGCATGAGTGGACATATTATGGGATTTTTTTTTAATTTTTACCAGTTACTTAAAGTCGAAATCTAAAAACATTCCAACAAAAATAATTTCTGTTGCAATTAGTTTGACGTTGAAACCTAGTTTGACTGGACTAAAACTGTAAAAAGGAATAGCTCGAGTTATCAACTGATCAATCCTGCCCGTTAGATGATCTGAAAAAGGCGACTAAACATGGGATCGTATATTTTCACTTCTTATAAGTCCTGGCCTGTATGGACAATATCCCATGTGTGTAATGTGAAAATGTTTGTTTGTTTAGGGAGGCTGAGGAATATTATCCGTTCTAATGTCTCCCTTGACAATATAATGTATTGAGTTCGCCCCTGTGAGAAACGTTTGTTTCTGTATTGTGTAAAATTTTCGTGATTTTGCGGGTTTTGATATGATCACACACATCTGATCCGCAAAATATTCACGGTTGAGTCTTGTTATTTTGAAAAATTAATTATACTGTTTTTATCTAAAATTGCAAGGTTTTACTCGAACTCATTAATTTTTCAACGTATATTATCCAGTAAAGTAAAATTGCTGAATGAATTTGCGATCCGTATTTTGTTCCTATTCTTACCGCAAATTGTATTAAATATCGTAAGATTATGTATAATGAAAAATTATCCAGCAAAATGTGAAAGAAAATTATGTGTTAATCTGTACAGCTACCCTTTACTGATCCACAAAGAAATCTTTTCACTGATTTGAACATCATTGATTTACACGTTAACGCTACTTAGAGATCACTCCTTGGAGATAGTGGCTTTAATGAAGTGTAACAATCTTTTACTGGAACAGTCGAATCACATGTGTTATTTAGAATTAGAAACACAAATACTTTTAATCCAGTGGCAGATCAGGGCAGAACAGATTTGTTAGACGAGTTGTTAGTGGAGAACCTGGGTGAAGTCATCAATTAATCTCGGTTTCTAATTGACAAATTACAAATGGAGCCCGTCGGGTTATTAATCTTATAGAGGGCAAAAATATGGTTGCCGTAATTTTATCTCCGAAGTTTTTATTTGCATTGCGACGTAAAACCGACTTGTTTTATATTTGCTGATATTCATTTACTATAAATTCATGAGTCCGGTGAAGAGGAACTACATATTTTTCTATATTCTATATTCTATTCTATTCCTTTCCTGCTATCCAGCATATCGTTATGTGTAACTAAACAATAGTTGGCTCCAGTAGCACGGCGATGAAAGTGTACCCCTCCGACACGCATTGTCTTGCTAACGTCCATCCGGTTTTGCAGTAGTATGCATTTGTCTATATCTTTGCCTTCGTAGGGCCACGCTTGTTCGGTGCCTGTGACGGCATGCGTCAGTGTGATAGTTACATGAAAAGAGTAAGAGTGCCATTTGGGGTTCTAAAACTTCTCACCCCTGGCCGAGACATACCGAAACCACTATAACTAGAGACACAACACGCATATACCACAGCCTCCCAAAACATAGACATTGATACACTGCTACACAGTTCACAGAGGACTTCAATAGCTGTCAATAGAATGCTAAACCTAACAAACACAATCTGTTGACAGGATTGTAGAATATAACAAAGCAAAACTTAATGTAATGCTGGAACACGTAATGACTTATATATACATGCCCCCATCTGTAGTAATTTACGAGTTAGAAGTTTCACATCCCTGTACATTAAATGGTCACCGGTATCATTACAATGTCTTCCTCCTGTAAATGAAATTCTCTCTACTCGATAAGGATTCCGGATATTATGGCAGACTCAGACATGTTTTACATAATACCAAATCTTGTTTAACCTCTAGACCAGTCTCCAGTAAAAACAATAGATTTAGAATGAGATTGTCGGAAATGTTGGCGACGCGTGAAATTGTAAATCAAGTGATCAACTATCTACCGAGTACATTGTATGGTAATGTAATCGATTATTTTTATAAGTTTTTAACAAGATAACCAACAAACGACCAAGTTACAATTTGAACAAAGACAAATACGAACGAAGTATTATTTTAAGCCATGAAAAAGGTACAGATTTTCTGAATAATGAATTCGGGTATCCTAAATGTCCAAGTAGCAGCTTGTTTTAAACCCGGATGATAGTGGGCTATTCCAATCGATTTTCGTCAGTGGTCAGCACGTCCGTTAACAATCCTTAAAGCTTATTACCACTATTTCTCAATATATACCGTTAAATAGACAAACGTAGTGATAATAAGGATCTGTATTTTAATCAGATTGCATCGAAGGGATTTTTTCTCAGGTAGGCCCTGTTTGTGTGTTTATGTATAATAATTTGGGAATGATCGAACCAAATGTTGATAGACAGGCAATCTGATTGAAATACAGATCCTTATAACCACTCCGTTCAATAAAGGATCTGACAATATTACATTAAGGGTCATGTTCGGATGACCTTTATACCACGTGTAATTCAGATCAAATGCATAGTCTGCACGTTGTTATGTCAATTGACAACGCCATTTCGCCCCAACATACATATACGATTAGCTTTGTTGTGCTCTTTGGGCGAGATGACTACATACACGGAAATAATTCTGACAGATTTTCAAATTATTTCGTCCCTTGAAATTCACTGTCAAAATATTACCAGCACCAATTTGATTGGCCATTTCCAAAGGTCACCTGGACATGACCCCTAATGGGATTTTCTCAGAGCCTCTTATCCAACGAAGTGATAATAAGGATCTGTATTTGAATCAGACCGATTGACAGGTAATCATCTAGCATTTTGAAATTGACCCGTCAACAAACTGGATGGCAATACAATTCTTTCTGCTCTCGCTTAAGGTTAATATAAACATATGGTTGTCTTCATACAGTGCTGTTTTGTGGTGCACATATTGTATGGTATAAACCGATATAAGTCTAATATGTTGGTAGATAAAACACTTTGAGGTCGTTAGGCTATGTGTTAAGTAGGAGCCGTTTCGCTGTGGGTTTTTGGTTTCGTCCAAAACCAACATATAAAGCTATTAGGGCGAACATTATTCTGGTGCCATATATGGTCTGGGTGTCAGCGGTAGACAAGATACATTTAATCCAAAGACATATCAACCGCAGCTTGTTCTTTTAAATGAAAAACGACAGCTGACAGCAGATCGCCTATTTTGTCTGTTTCAGTCGGCGCGTTCGAGTCTTACTGTCATGCCTTAGCTTTACCTTTCGCCGTTTACTTTTACCCCAGTCAATAACGTGACATTTTTTTCTGTGATGACTCGAGTGTCTAGCCACTACCGCCCCACTGATTATATAACAGGTCAGTTTCCATACGTGTCCCTGCTATACAAACGAGCGTCAGTGTTTCTTAATGCAGAGGAATGCCTTGTACAATACTGTTGTTTTGCTTTCATGGTCCTGTTGTTCAAAAGGTGATTAATACGCCTATTATAGTTTAACGACAGTTTTTTAATTCAATCTGAAATAATTGATGGTTATACTAAATTTCCTAAACATTAACAGCTCCATTATTTACCTAGTTGCTACTTGTAATGGAGTTATAACCACATGTTTGCAGGGAAAAAACCGAAAAAGAAAATAAATCACTAATCAAGTGTTTTACTAATCACCTTTTGAATTACCGGGCCCTGGTATGTTAATTTGAAAGTAACATCTGATCTTGATGCATGTCTTTTACTGTACCAGTTCTCAGTAATACGATGTATTAATGTCACATCATTTATTGATATATACGGTATGGTTCCTTTTTTACTCCTCAGTTTGAGATCGAGTCCCGACAAGGGCTAAGTTTCACAAACATTCCTTAGCTTAATAGAATTCATTAACTTCCATAGGAAAGCATAACAGAACAAAAGGAAAGCTTCCGTTCTTCTCGACTTTTGTAACGCTATTCTATGGAGAATATTAAGATAAGGAATACATTGAGATTAAGGAACGCTGATGAGACTAGGCCCTTGGTCTAACACTACGACAGACACTGTCTATGAAGCAGAGAACGTTCATTCCGCCTGGCCTACGGATCACGAAAAAATCTTACATTATTGTATGTCCAATTCTGTCTTAATATTAGATTTAGTCAATCACAAAGATTACGTCACAAAAGTTAAATAATTTATGATTGGCTAAGTCAAAATATGAGTCTACATGTAAGATTCTTTCATGATCCCGAAGCCTTGGCGTTCGCATGGCATATAGAAACGGAATGAATCCCAGAAATCATGGTGTTTTCATATATAAGACAATTTCGACTCCGGTTTATCTATGTCCGTAGATCTTTATTTGCCCAGCACTAGCCCACCTCTGAATACTGAGTACCCATGTGTCGTGATACAGCGTTTTTCAAAGTATATTATCCAGTAAAGTAAAATTGCTGAATGAATTTACGATCCGTATTTTGGTCCTATTCTTACCGCAAATTGTATTGAATATCTTCAGATTATGCATAATGAAAAATTATCCAGCAAAATTTGAAAAAAATGTGTTAATCTGTACAGCTACCCTTTACTGATCCGCCAAGAAATCTTCACTGATTAGAACATCATCAAGTAGATCTGTATTTGCCCAGCACTAGTCTACCTCTGAATACTGAGTACCATTTGCCCAGCACTAGTCCACCTCTGAATACTGAGTACCCAAGTTTCATGATACAGAGTTCTAAATATCAAATAAGTTCGTACAATATACCACTGGATACTATTCAATTTGGAATTTCATTTTGGGCCCCTTAAACAAAACAAATGAACTACAGAAAGTTCTAGAAGACGATGAGAGTATACAGTAGCCATAGAAGGAAGAAGGAATGCACACCTCTAAGTTTTAGTGTGTGCACTAGTTTTGCCCAGAATGGGGTGAGCAAAGTGACCGTAGTATTAACCTGACAGACAAAGCATTAATCCCCGTTAGTTATTTATTACCCTGTCTTCTGATTATATAAAGTTATATTAAAGACACATATTAATTCAAACCTTTAGACAAAATGGTTTAAGTCCGTATCATTTAATTACATCCTGTTTTGCGTGATAAAACCTTTTATATGGTGTTGTCAAGAGTAATTAATAAAAGCATTGTCTACGACTCTAATTAAAATCGACACTTGGTGTCTCCCCTATATACCGAGTGTATATATGGTATAGGGATACATGAGAGGCATTAAGCAAAAATGGATTTATAGTAATATACACGTATAGATACTCCACCGCCAGTAGAGCATCATTTGGGTTAGAAGCCTAACTGATGTTTAATTTCGTTTTTACGTGTCTAATTAACGCATAAATACATATAAAATAATAATTTGTTTTGCTTTTTGGTGCAAGCGCAATCAGTAGATTCCATATAGTGCATAATGCCATGGGATGATTTAAGAACATAATTAATCATTTTTACATTTTTACGGTAAAAATACATGTAGCTCAAGCATTTCGATGGTGGTAATGTTGTAAGGTAGGTAAATAATTCAATACGAATCGTTAGTGTTGTAGCATCTGTAATATCTACAACAAAGATCATAACACAATCTGTATGATTGAGGCTGTGAAATGTCTGGAACCAACTACAAAGGTTTACGTTATACAAACCGACAGCAGCTGCAAACTGGGTACGAGAGTTTAGAAGGGGTAATCGTAACGTAATGTAAAAGGAGATCAACTTCCTCATCCAAAGTTTATAGTAATGATATCTAAAACCGTCTTTTTTGTTCGGGAAATATGATGGCGATATACGAGTTAAACGGGTGTACAATGTATTTACATGGGGCATTCTGAATAAAGTCATGGTGATGAGTGAGTTTAGTAGTAAAATGGGTTGTGATATGAAGGGGTTTCTATGTTCACAGTCAGTTAAGGTATGTTTTGGTGAGACATACACCACTTTACATCAGATAGGTAATTTTGTCCTTTGCAACTGTTATAATTCTCGAAATCTTGCGTCTC
The DNA here is from genome assembly GCF_041381155.1 of Argopecten irradians. NCBI lineage: Eukaryota > Metazoa > Mollusca > Bivalvia > Pectinida > Pectinidae > Argopecten > Argopecten irradians. Next base: position 22,494,766 of record NC_091149.1, on the reverse strand, counting down.
TCTAAATGACTGCCTATATATCAATAACATGCAGCTATATGTATTCGTATATCAAGAGTAATGTTAGTTGTAAAAGAAAAGTAAAGAACAAATTGGCTCTTGGGCTTCTACGTTTTCTCTCTTCAATTAGTTGTCCATACTTATCAGTGGAATTACAATATTTATACATTGTAATTCTATAACTATGAAGAAATCAATGTCACGTTTAGGGATAAGAGTATTTTACAACTTGCACCAAAACATTAACTAATACCAATGCCAGAGTGATTTCATAAGAGAGGCATGCTAAGTCGTATACACCAAAATTTTGCATTTAGGAAGTTACGCAAATTTTGAAGGGGACTATATTAAGATTAATCAATTAGGATAAAAAGTATTCCAGACAGCAGACTATAAGAAACTCCAGATTTTCCAGTAACAGTGCAATGATAACTAGAGTGGTTTTCACAGATATTAGCCAATTACTTTATCAGAGACAAATTGGAGTTCAGCTGACTTGCGTTTCTACCTAGTATCCCGCCCTCCCAACCTGCAGTATAATTTATGTTATATAAAAAATGTGTTGCATGGCAGTGGTACAGCTCATTTACATATAATGGAAGATATCATCAAACGTTTACCATACGTTTGCGGAAGGGAGGTAACTCGTACGAAAAGTTATCTTGAGATAGTGTTTATGTTCGAGTTCGAATCAAAAATGCAGTTTTTTCCCTTTTTTCCCTATGTAAACTGTGATGGTATCACTGGATTGTTTCAAGTATTTACGCAATTTCGCTATTGAAATAACATATAATTTAATAAATAATTATGATAATATCTGGGTGGCTTTTTGCAGAATTTCTTTTTAAATCAACATAAAAAACACCTTTTCTTAGCAATATCTGGTGTAAAAATAGGAAATTCGAAGGATCGTTTTCTGAACAAAAAGGGTTATTTTTGTTTTTGACAAATAAAAAAATTATTCAGATCGTTAAAAGATTTCTTTTTTATAAATGGGCGATACCTACATTTAAGGTCACAGTGGTAAAATATACTCATGGGTCATTCGCGATCGGTCAACCTTGTACAGGTATCTACCCGATATATTTTCACGGGCGAGAAGACACCGAGATTTGTTTGCAAAACTCTTAATAAGCAGAAGAAAAGTGTTTTGTGCTACAATATTACAGTAAGTGACCAGTTAGCTCACTCGATAAAGCATTGGGCTATATAGTTCTAAGAGAGTTCAGGATTAGACACCTAACACGATGTAAAGGATAAGACTGGACATATTGGAACAAAAATTATATCCGGATTTGATTTTGATTTAGTTTGATTGATTAAATTAACGTCCTATTAACAGGGTCAAGGTCGAAGATTCGGACTCAAAGTAAATCAATTTTTCGAAAATACTAACCTACATATTTGAATATACTTTACCTTTGTGTTGTACTGTATCGTAAATATGAAATGTCACAAATTTGTCTCCAATTTACGATATGCAGGACTTAAAATTGGTTTACATGCAGAAACATATCTGACTTCAACGAATTGTGATATATGGCAATGCATGTACATCTCTATACGTACGTGGTTTTTTTTGACAATGAATATGATTTTTTTCAAACGGTGAATGTTCCATATTTCATACATCTATAGTTGGAAATTTATGTCTAATTTGATGTAATGCAAACACTTCCACAATTTCCATAAATTCCATTAATATCACATTTCAGAGGTAGAAGAAATTATACGACATTACCACCGACTGGGATACACACACAAAATTATACGTCATTTATTAGAATCCAGACACGACATAAACGTAACGTAATTTTTTTTTGTTTTTGTGTGATTTAAAACTTTTAACCATTATTTATTCGGGTCTTTGTGATGTAAATTTGACTAATATTCTTATATGTAAATTTTGCTGTACTGAATATGATACGTTCTATAATAGGTCAGCAAACCATATGTCAAAATGACTTAAATGCACAGTGTAAATAAAACTTAGAAAGCAGCGTAACATCTCCATGATATAGGACGAGCTCGCAAAATAAGACTTATTCGACATTTACTTATATAGGTAATTCTCTATTTCTCTTATATGAATTTTATTTATTTTATATCGATTTGCGAATCAAGTTATACAACTTATACAAATTACTTTCGATGGCCCGGTTGAAAGCGCGCGAGGGGTCTTATTTCTCTTGGTAATGATATTACTACTCGATCTTGCACTATGAAAATGATAACTTTGTAAATATGAATTGAGCTTAATGACAATTTGCATGCAGCAAAAAGGCAAAAAGATTCGGGAAAAGAGTATGCTTATTAAAACTATTGTTATGAGTTTACAAATCTGTTTTTAGGAGGCTGGTTAGGGAAATAATGGCAGTACTCGACCCACATGGGTTTGAGTCAAGGAAAGAGAACAAGTTAAAACGCAGAGTTCATATCAGTAAAAGTATATAAAAGTTCCATTATGTTTTAACAGCATAAATTGACAAAAATGTATGCTAAAAATATATAAAATAGAACATATATATATATATCTTATGTGCAGTGTAGATCAAGCAAAAACGTGCGTTTATCAAATACATTCAGTAGATATGTACAAGCTCATGTAATTGACTCTTCATGTATAGCTCAGAGGACTTTTCATCCAAGAAAAGTACATTTTCGTAGTCTTTATATGTTAAGGACTAACTTGAATATATTACATGTATATGTTATGGAGATATAACACAAATATCTGAGTATATTCGAAGCAGTTTATGAACAGAGTACACTCATATTATTTTGTGTTATATCTGTATAACATAAAAAAATCTATTAAACCAATCCTTATAACTCAATTTACAACTACAGCTTTTTAAACTTCCGAATTCATTTGGGGACCTTTTTCTCTGAATTCATGTAGCTGTTATATTAGTCAATCAGAAGTGACGCCATATGACGCCATTTTTTCCTTTATGTGCTGATTACGTAATTTTTAAGCCAAAATCGAATTATTGGACTATAACGATTAATGCATTCTTTTATGAACAATTGTACCACATTAATTTTGTTCATTGAATATTGATTTTGGCGGTTTAAGAATTAAGTATTAAGATCAGTAAAATCGGTGAGATTGTACTTATTTATTTACTTCTTATGATTTTGTCTCCCTTCTAAAAGGTTTTCTAGATATGTTGGTTAGCTAAAAGCAGGGAGGTCCAACAAAGATCAAAAAAAGATTGCGTCATGTTTCATTGAAAGCGTTGAATCCCTTGCAGGAAATACTATACAATATTTACTACTAAAGTAAATTTCACAAATATTAATTTCATAGCGTGCATGTAATCAGCTGATACAGACAAACCTTTTCATTTTTTATATACGATGTACCCCAAAAGAAATGTACACGTATTTTGTTTTTAATTCTGAATACTATATTCGATGTCATAGACTGAATTCATAATTCATAATTCTTAATCTGATTGTAGCGAACGGGTAAGCCAACAAGAATGACTGAATATGCCTTTTTATGCTTTTTGTTATTCGTTTTCCAACGTCGTTTGGTTCGATGTATAGAAATTAAATAAAATTTGCAAATTCATGCGATTTCGATCAGAATATTATACCATTCTTATAAGTTCATGTATATAGTCAATAAATTACGCGGACTACATAATATAAGTTAAATAGCGATATACGAGTTAAACGGGTGTACAATGTATTTACATGGGGCATTCTGAATAAAGTCATGGTGATGAGTGAGTTTAGTAGTAAAAATGGGTTGTGATATGAAGGGGTTTCTATGTTCACAGTCAGTTAAGGTATGTTTTGGTGAGACATACACCACTTTACATCAGATAGGTAATTTTGTCCTTTGCAACTGTTATAATTCTCGAAATCTTGCGTCTCTCTAAATGACTGCCTATATATCAATAACATGCAGCTATATGTATTCGTATATCAAGAGTAATGTTAGTTGTAAAAGAAAAGTAAAGAACAAATTGGCTCTTGGGCTTCTACGTTTTCTCTCTTCAATTAGTTGTCCATACTTATCAGTGGAATTACAATATTTATACATTGTAATTCTATAACTATGAAGAAATCAATGTCACGTTTAGGGATAAGAGTATTTTACAACTTGCACCAAAACATTAACTAATACCAATGCCAGAGTGATTTCATAAGAGAGGCATGCTAAGTCGTATACACCAAAATTTTGCATTTAGGAAGTTACGCAAATTTTGAAGGGGACTATATTAAGATTAATCAATTAGGATAAAAAGTATTCCAGACAGCAGACTATAAGAAACTCCAGATTTTCCAGTAACAGTGCAATGATAACTAGAGTGGTTTTCACAGATATTAGCCAATTACTTTATCAGAGACAAATTGGAGTTCAGCTGACTTGCGTTTCTACCTAGTATCCCGCCCTCCCAACCTGCAGTATAATTTATGTTATATAAAAAAATGTGTTGCATGGCAGTGGTACAGCTCATTTACATATAATGGAAGATATCATCAAACGTTTACCATACGTTTGCGGAAGGGAGGTAACTCGTACGAAAAGTTATCTTGAGATAGTGTTTATGTTCGAGTTCGAATCAAAAATGCAGTTTTTTCCCTTTTTTCCCTATGTAAACTGTGATGGTATCACTGGATTGTTTCAAGTATTTACGCAATTTCGCTATTGAAATAACATATAATTTAATAAATAATTATGATAATATCTGGGTGGCTTTTTGCAGAATTTCTTTTTAAATCAACATAAAAAACACCTTTTCTTAGCAATATCTGGTGTAAAAATAGGAAATTCGAAGGATCGTTTTCTGAACAAAAAGGGTTATTTTTGTTTTTGACAAATAAAAAATTATTCAGATCGTTAAAAGATTTCTTTTTTATAAATGGGCGATACCTACATTTAAGGTCACAGTGGTAAAATATACTCATGGGTCATTCGCGATCGGTCAACCTTGTACAGGTATCTACCCGATATATTTTCACGGGCGAGAAGACACCGAGATTTGTTTGCAAAACTCTTAATAAGCAGAAGAAAAGTGTTTTGTGCTACAATATTACAGTAAGTGACCAGTTAGCTCACTCGATAAAGCATTGGGCTATATAGTTCTAAGAGAGTTCAGGATTAGACACCTAACACGATGTAAAGGATAAGACTGGACATATTGGAACAAAAATTATATCCGGATTTGATTTTGATTTAGTTTGATTGATTAAATTAACGTCCTATTAACAGGGTCAAGGTCAAGATTCGGACTCAAAGTAAATCAATTTTTCGAAAATACTAACCTACATATTTGAATATACTTTACCTTTGTGTTGTACTGTATCGTAAATATGAAATGTCACAAATTTGTCTCCAATTTACGATATGCAGGACTTAAAATTGGTTTACATGCAGAAACATATCTGACTTCAACGAATTGTGATATATGGCAATGCATGTACATCTCTATACGTACGTGGTTTTTTTTTGACAATGAATATGATTTTTTTCAAACGGTGAATGTTCCATATTTCATACATCTATAGTTGGAAATTTATGTCTAATTTGATGTAATGCAAACACTTCCACAATTTCCATAAATTCCATTAATATCACATTTCAGAGGTAGAAGAAATTATACGACATTACCACCGACTGGGATACACACACAAAATTATACGTCATTTATTAGAATCCAGACACGACATAAACGTAACGTAAGTTTTTTTTGTGTTTTTGTGTGATTTAACCCTTTTAACCATTATTTATTCGGGTCTTTGTGATGTAAATTTGACTAATATTCTTATATGTAAATTTTGCTGTACTGAATATGATACGTTCTATAATAGGTCAGCAAACCATATGTCAAAATGACTTAAATGCACAGTGTAAATAAAACTTAGAAAGCAGCGTAACATCTCCATGATATAGGACGAGCTCGCAAAATAAGACTTATTCGACATTTACTTATATAGGTAATTCTCTATTTCTCTTATATGAATTTTATTTATTTTATATCGATTTGCGAATCAAGTTATACAACTTATACAAATTACTTTCGATGGCCCGGTTGAAAGCGCGCGAGGGGTCTTATTTCTCTTGGTAATGATATTACTACTCGATCTTGCACTATGAAAATGATAACTTTGTAAATATGAATTGAGCTTAATGACAATTTGCATGCAGCAAAAAGGCAAAAAGATTCGGGAAAAGAGTATGCTTATTAAAACTATTGTTATGAGTTTACAAATCTGTTTTTAGGAGGCTGGTTAGGGAAATAATGGCAGTACTCGACCCACATGGGTTTGAGTCAAGGAAAGAGAACAAGTTAAAACGCAGAGTTCATATCAGTAAAAGTATATAAAAGTTCCATTATGTTTTAACAGCATAAATTGACAAAAATGTATGCTAAAAATATATAAAATAGAACATATATATATATATATCTTATGTGCAGTGTAGATCAAGCAAAAACGTGCGTTTATCAAATACATTCAGTAGATATGTACAAGCTCATGTAATTGACTCTTCATGTATAGCTCAGAGGACTCTTTCATCCAAGAAAAGTACATTTTCGTAGTCTTTATATGTTAAGGACTAACTTGAATATATTACATGTATATGTTATGGAGATATAACACAAATATCTGAGTATATTCGAAGCAGTTTATGAACAGAGTACACTCATATTATTTTGTGTTATATCTGTATAACATAAAAAATCTATTAAACCAATCCTTATAACTCAATTTACAACTACAGCTTTTTAAACTTCCGAATTCATTTGGGGACCTTTTTCTCTGAATTCATGTAGCTGTTATATTAGTCAATCAGAAGTGACGCCATATGACGCCATTTTTTCCTTTATGTGCTGATTACGTAATTTTTAAGCCAAAATCGAATTATTGGACTATAACGATTAATGCATTCTTTTATGAACAATTGTACCACATTAATTTTGTTCATTGAATATTGATTTTGGCGGTTTAAGAATTAAGTATTAAGATCAGTAAAATCGGTGAGATTGTACTTATTTATTTACTTCTTATGATTTTGTCTCCCTTCTAAAAGGTTTTCTAGATATGTTGGTTAGCTAAAAGCAGGGAGGTCCAACAAAGATCAAAAAAAGATTGCGTCATGTTTCATTGAAAGCGTTGAATCCCTTGCAGGAAATACTATACAATATTTACTACTAAAGTAAATTTCACAAATATTAATTTCATAGCGTGCATGTAATCAGCTGATACAGACAAACCTTTTCATTTTTTATATACGATGTACCCCAAAAGAAATGTACACGTATTTTGTTTTTAATTCTGAATACTATATTCGATGTCATAGACTGAATTCATAATTCATAATTCTTAATCTGATTGTAGCGAACGGGTAAGCCAACAAGAATGACTGAATATGCCTTTTTATGCTTTTTGTTATTCGTTTTCCAACGTCGTTTGGTTCGATGTATAGAAATTAAATAAAATTTGCAAATTCATGCGATTTCGATCAGAATATTATACCATTCTTATAAGTTCATGTATATAGTCAATAAATTACGCGGACTACATAATATAAGTTAAATAGCGATATACGAGTTAAACGGGTGTACAATGTATTTACATGGGGCATTCTGAATAAAGTCATGGTGATGAGTGAGTTTAGTAGTAAAATGGGTTGTGATATGAAGGGGTTTCTATGTTCACAGTCAGTTAAGGTATGTTTTGGTGAGACATACACCACTTTACATCAGATAGGTAATTTTGTCCTTTGCAACTGTTATAATTCTCGAAATCTTGCGTCTCTCTAAATGACTGCCTATATATCAATAACATGCAGCTATATGTATTCGTATATCAAGAGTAATGTTAGTTGTAAAAGAAAAGTAAAGAACAAATTGGCTCTTGGGCTTCTACGTTTTCTCTCTTCAATTAGTTGTCCATACTTATCAGTGGAATTACAATATTTATACATTGTAATTCTATAACTATGAAGAAATCAATGTCACGTTTAGGGATAAGAGTATTTTACAACTTGCACCAAAACATTAACTAATACCAATGCCAGAGTGATTTCATAAGAGAGGCATGCTAAGTCGTATACACCAAAATTTTGCATTTAGGAAGTTACGCAAATTTTGAAGGGGACTATATTAAGATTAATCAATTAGGATAAAAAGTATTCCAGACAGCAGACTATAAGAAACTCCAGATTTTCCAGTAACAGTGCAATGATAACTAGAGTGGTTTTCACAGATATTAGCCAATTACTTTATCAGAGACAAATTGGAGTTCAGCTGACTTGCTTTCTACCTAGTATCCCGCCCTCCCAACCTGCAGTATAATTTATGTTATATAAAAAAATGTGTTGCATGGCAGTGGTACAGCTCATTTACATATAATGGAAGATATCATCAAACGTTTACCATACGTTTGCGGAAGGGAGGTAACTCGTACGAAAAGTTATCTTGAGATAGTGTTTATGTTCGAGTTCGAATCAAAAATGCAGTTTTTTTCCCTTTTTTCCCTATGTAAACTGTGATGGTATCACTGGATTGTTTCAAGTATTTACGCAATTTCGCTATTGAAATAACATATAATTTAATAAATAATTATGATAATATCTGGGTGGCTTTTTGCAGAATTTCTTTTTAAATCAACATAAAAAAACACCTTTTCTTAGCAATATCTGGTGTAAAAATAGGAAATTCGAAGGATCGTTTTCTGAACAAAAAGGGTTATTTTTGTTTTTGACAAATAAAAAATTATTCAGATCGTTAAAAGATTTCTTTTTTATAAATGGGCGATACCTACATTTAAGGTCACAGTGGTAAAAATATACTCATGGGTCATTCGCGATCGGTCAACCTTGTACAGGTATCTACCCGATATATTTTCACGGGCGAGAAGACACCGAGATTTGTTTGCAAAACTCTTAATAAGCAGAAGAAAAGTGTTTTGTTGTGCTACAATATTACAGTAAGTGACCAGTTAGCTCACTCGATAAAGCATTGGGCTATATAGTTCTAAGAGAGTTCAGGATTAGACACCTAACACGATGTAAAGGATAAGACTGGACATATTGGAACAAAAATTATATCCGGATTTGATTTTGATTTAGTTTGATTGATTAAATTAACGTCCTATTAACAGGGTCAAGGTCGAAGATTCGGACTCAAAGTAAATCAATTTTTCGAAAATACTAACCTACATATTTGAATATACTTTACCTTTGTGTTGTACTGTATCGTAAATATGAAATGTCACAAATTTGTCTCCAATTTACGATATGCAGGACTTAAAATTGGTTTACATGCAGAAACATATCTGACTTCAACGAATTGTGATATATGGCAATGCATGTACATCTCTATACGTACGTGGTTTTTTTTGACAATGAATATGATTTTTTTCAAACGGTGAATGTTCCATATTTCATACATCTATAGTTGGAAATTTATGTCTAATTTGATGTAATGCAAACACTTCCACAATTTCCATAAATTCCATTAATATCACATTTCAGAGGTAGAAGAAATTATACGACATTACCACCGACTGGGATACACACACAAAATTATACGTCATTTATTAGAATCCAGACACGACATAAACGTAACGTAAGTTTTTTTTGTGTTTTTGTGTGATTTAACCCTTTTAACCATTATTTATTCGGGTCTTTGTGATGTAAATTTGACTAATATTCTTATATGTAAATTTTGCTGTACTGAATATGATACGTTCTATAATAGGTCAGCAAACCATATGTCAAAATGACTTAAATGCACAGTGTAAATAAAACTTAGAAAGCAGCGTAACATCTCCATGATATAGGACGAGCTCGCAAAATAAGACTTATTCGACATTTACTTATATAGGTAATTCTCTATTTCTCTTATATGAATTTTATTTATTTTATATCGATTTGCGAATCAAGTTATACAACTTATACAAATTACTTTCGATGGCCCGGTTGAAAGCGCGCGAGGGGTCTTATTTCTCTTGGTAATGATATTACTACTCGATCTTGCACTATGAAAATGATAACTTTGTAAATATGAATTGAGCTTAATGACAATTTGCATGCAGCAAAAAGGCAAAAAGATTCGGGAAAAGAGTATGCTTATTAAAACTATTGTTATGAGTTTACAAATCTGTTTTTAGGAGGCTGGTTAGGGAAATAATGGCAGTACTCGACCCACATGGGTTTGAGTCAAGGAAAGAGAACAAGTTAAAACGCAGAGTTCATATCAGTAAAAGTATATAAAAGTTCCATTATGTTTTAACAGCATAAATTGACAAAAATGTATGCTAAAAATATATAAAATAGAACATATATATATATATATCTTATGTGCAGTGTAGATCAAGCAAAAACGTGCGTTTATCAAATACATTCAGTAGATATGTACAAGCTCATGTAATTGACTCTTCATGTATAGCTCAGAGGACTCTTTCATCCAAGAAAAGTACATTTTCGTAGTCTTTATATGTTAAGGACTAACTTGAATATATTACATGTATATGTTATGGAGATATAACACAAATATCTGAGTATATTCGAAGCAGTTTATGAACAGAGTACACTCATCATATTATTTTGTGTTATATCTGTATAACATAAAAAATCTATTAAACCAATCCTTATAACTCAATTTACAACTACAGCTTTTTAAACTTCCGAATTCATTTGGGGACCTTTTTCTCTGAATTCATGTAGCTGTTATATTAGTCAATCAGAAGTGACGCCATATGACGCCATTTTTTCCTTTATGTGCTGATTACGTAATTTTTAAGCCAAAATCGAATTATTGGACTATAACGATTAATGCATTCTTTTATGAACAATTGTACCACATTAATTTTGTTCATTGAATATTGATTTTGGCGGTTTAAGAATTAAGTATTAAGATCAGTAAAATCGGTGAGATTGTACTTATTTATTTACTTCTTATGATTTTGTCTCCCTTCTAAAAGGTTTTCTAGATATGTTGGTTAGCTAAAAGCAGGGAGGTCCAACAAAGATCAAAAAAAGATTGCGTCATGTTTCATTGAAAGCGTTGAATCCCTTGCAGGAAATACTATACAATATTTACTACTAAAGTAAATTTCACAAATATTAATTTCATAGCGTGCATGTAATCAGCTGATACAGACAAACCTTTTCATTTTTTATATACGATGTACCCCAAAAGAAATGTACACGTATTTTGTTTTTAATTCTGAATACTATATTCGATGTCATAGACTGAATTCATAATTCATAATTCTTAATCTGATTGTAGCGAACGGGTAAGCCAACAAGAATGACTGAATATGCCTTTTTATGCTTTTTGTTATTCGTTTTCCAACGTCGTTTGGTTCGATGTATAGAAATTAAATAAAATTTGCAAATTCATGCGATTTCGATCAGAATATTATACCATTCTTAAAAGTTCATGTATATAGTCAATAAATTACGCGGACTACATAATATAAGTTAAATAGCGATATACGAGTTAAACGGGTGTACAATGTATTTACATGGGGCATTCTGAATAAAGTCATGGTGATGAGTGAGTTTAGTAGTAAAATGGGTTGTGATATGAAGGGGTTTCTATGTTCACAGTCAGTTAAGGTATGTTTTGGTGAGACATACACCACTTTACATCAGATAGGTAATTTTGTCCTTTGCAACTGTTATAATTCTCGAAATCTTGCGTCTCTCTAAATGACTGCCTATATATCAATAACATGCAGCTATATGTATTCGTATATCAAGAGTAATGTTAGTTGTAAAAGAAAAGTAAAGAACAAATTGGCTCTTGGGCTTCTACGTTTTCTCTCTTCAATTAGTTGTCCATACTTATCAGTGGAATTACAATATTTATACATTGTAATTCTATAACTATGAAGAAATCAATGTCACGTTTAGGGATAAGAGTATTTTACAACTTGCACCAAAACATTAACTAATACCAATGCCAGAGTGATTTCATAAGAGAGGCATGCTAAGTCGTATACACCAAAATTTTGCATTTAGGAAGTTACGCAAATTTTGAAGGGGACTATATTAAGATTAATCAATTAGGATAAAAAGTATTCCAGACAGCAGACTATAAGAAACTCCAGATTTTCCAGTAACAGTGCAATGATAACTAGAGTGGTTTTCACAGATATTAGCCAATTACTTTATCAGAGACAAATTGGAGTTCAGCTGACTTGCGTTTCTACCTAGTATCCCGCCCTCCCAACCTGCAGTATAATTTATGTTATATAAAAAAATGTGTTGCATGGCAGTGGTACAGCTCATTTACATATAATGGAAGATATCATCAAACGTTTACCATACGTTTGCGGAAGGGAGGTAACTCGTACGAAAAGTTATCTTGAGATAGTGTTTATGTTCGAGTTCGAATCAAAAATGCAGTTTTTTCCCTTTTTTCCCTATGTAAACTGTGATGGTATCACTGGATTGTTTCAAGTATTTACGCAATTTCGCTATTGAAATAACATATAATTTAATAAATAATTATGATAATATCTGGGTGGCTTTTTGCAGAATTTCTTTTTAAATCAACATAAAAAACACCTTTTCTTAGCAATATCTGGTGTAAAAATAGGAAATTCGAAGGATCGTTTTCTGAACAAAAAGGGTTATTTTTGTTTTTTTGACAAATAAAAAATTATTCAGATCGTTAAAAGATTTCTTTTTTATAAATGGGCGATACCTACATTTAAGGTCACAGTGGTAAAAATATACTCATGGGTCATTCGCGATCGGTCAACCTTGTACAGGTATCTACCCGATATATTTTCACGGGCGAGAAGACACCGAGATTTGTTTGCAAAACTCTTAATAAGCAGAAGAAAAGTGTTTTGTGCTACAATATTACAGTAAGTGACCAGTTAGCTCACTCGATAAAGCATTGGGCTATATAGTTCTAAGAGAGTTCAGGATTAGACACCTAACACGATGTAAAGGATAAGACTGGACATATTGGAACAAAAATTATATCCGGATTTGATTTTGATTTAGTTTGATTGATTAAATTAACGTCCTATTAACAGGGTCAAGGTCGAAGATTCGGACTCAAAGTAAATCAATTTTTCGAAAATACTAACCTACATATTTGAATATACTTTACCTTTGTGTTGTACTGTATCGTAAATATGAAATGTCACAAATTTGTCTCCAATTTACGATTGCAGGACTTAAAATTGGTTTACATGCAGAAACATATCTGACTTCAACGAATTGTGATATATGGCAATGCATGTACATCTCTATACGTACGTGGTTTTTTTTGACAATGAATATGATTTTTTTCAAAACGGTGAATGTTCCATATTTCATACATCTATAGTTGGAAATTTATGTCTAATTTGATGTAATGCAAACACTTCCACAATTTCCATAAATTCCATTAATATCACATTTCAGAGGTAGAAGAAATTATACGACATTACCACCGACTGGGATACACACACAAAATTATACGTCATTTATTAGAATCCAGACACGACATAAACGTAACGAGTTTTTTTTGTGTTTTTGTGTGATTTAACCCTTTTAACCATTATTTATTCGGGTCTTTGTGATGTAAATTTGACTAATATTCTTATATGTAAATTTTGCTGTACTGAATATGATACGTTCTATAATAGGTCAGCAAACCATATGTCAAAATGACTTAAATGCACAGTGTAAATAAAACTTAGAAAGCAGCGTAACATCTCCATGATATAGGACGAGCTCGCAAAATAAGACTTATTCGACATTTACTTATATAGGTAATTCTCTATTTCTCTTATATGAATTTTATTTATTTTATATCGATTTGCGAATCAAGTTATACAACTTATACAAATTACTTTCGATGGCCCGGTTGAAAGCGCGCGAGGGGTCTTATTTCTCTTGGTAATGATATTACTACTCGATCTTGCACTATGAAAATGATAACTTTGTAAATATGAATTGAGCTTAATGACAATTTGCATGCAGCAAAAAGGCAAAAAGATTCGGGAAAAGAGTATGCTTATTAAAACTATTGTTATGAGTTTACAAATCTGTTTTTAGGAGGCTGGTTAGGGAAATAATGGCAGTACTCGACCCACATGGGTTTGAGTCAAGGAAAGAGAACAAGTTAAAACGCAGAGTTCATATCAGTAAAAGTATATAAAAGTTCCATTATGTTTTAACAGCATAAATTGACAAAAATGTATGCTAAAAATATATAAAAATATATAAAATAGAACATATATATATATATCTTATGTGCAGTGTAGATCAAGCAAAAACGTGCGTTTATCAAATACATTCAGTAGATATGTACAAGCTCATGTAATTGACTCTTCATGTATAGCTCAGAGGACTCTTTCATCCAAGAAAAGTACATTTTCGTAGTCTTTATATGTTAAGGACTAACTTGAATATATTACATGTATATGTTATGGAGATATAACACAAATATCTGAGTATATTCGAAGCAGTTTATGAACAGAGTACACTCATATTATTTTGTGTTATATCTGTATAACATAAAAAAATCTATTAAACCAATCCTTATAACTCAATTTACAACTACAGCTTTTTAAACTTCCGAATTCATTTGGGGACCTTTTTCTCTGAATTCATGTAGCTGTTATATTAGTCAATCAGAAGTGACGCCATATGACGCCATTTTTTCCTTTATGTGCTGATTACGTAATTTTTAAGCCAAAATCGAATTATTGGACTATAACGATTAATGCATTCTTTTATGAACAATTGTACCACATTAATTTTGTTCATTGAATATTGATTTTGGCGGTTTAAGAATTAAGTATTAAGATCAGTAAAATCGGTGAGATTGTACTTATTTATTTACTTCTTATGATTTTGTCTCCCTTCTAAAAGGTTTTCTAGATATGTTGGTTAGCTAAAAGCAGGGAGGTCCAACAAAGATCAAAAAAAGATTGCGTCATGTTTCATTGAAAGCGTTGAATCCCTTGCAGGAAATACTATACAATATTTACTACTAAAAGTAAATTTCACAAATATTAATTTCATAGCGTGCATGTAATCAGCTGATACAGACAAACCTTTTCATTTTTTATATACGATGTACCCCAAAAGAAATGTACACGTATTTTGTTTTTAATTCTGAATACTATATTCGATGTCATAGACTGAATTCATAATTCATAATTCTTAATCTGATTGTAGCGAACGGGTAAGCCAACAAGAATGACTGAATATGCCTTTTTATGCTTTTTGTTATTCGTTTTCCAACGTCGTTTGGTTCGATGTATAGAAATTAAATAAAATTTGCAAATTCATGCGATTTCGATCAGAATATTATACCATTCTTATAAGTTCAT
Organism: Argopecten irradians; assembly: GCF_041381155.1. Classification (NCBI taxonomy): domain Eukaryota; kingdom Metazoa; phylum Mollusca; class Bivalvia; order Pectinida; family Pectinidae; genus Argopecten; species Argopecten irradians. The sequence continues at coordinate 22,479,451 of NC_091149.1, read as the reverse complement.
GTATATAGTCAATAAATTACGCGGACTACATAATATAAGTTAAATAGCGATATACGAGTTAAACGGGTGTACAATGTATTTACATGGGGCATTCTGAATAAAGTCATGGTGATGAGTGAGTTTAGTAGTAAAATGGGTTGTGATATGAAGGGGTTTCTATGTTCACAGTCAGTTAAGGTATGTTTTGGTGAGACATACACCACTTTACATCAGATAGGTAATTTTGTCCTTTGCAACTGTTATAATTCTCGAAATCTTGCGTCTCTCTAAATGACTGCCTATATATCAATAACATGCAGCTATATGTATTCGTATATCAAGAGTAATGTTAGTTGTAAAAGAAAAGTAAAGAACAAATTGGCTCTTGGGCTTCTACGTTTTCTCTCTTCAATTAGTTGTCCATACTTATCAGTGGAATTACAATATTTATACATTGTAATTCTATAACTATGAAGAAATCAATGTCACGTTTAGGGATAAGAGTATTTTTACAACTTGCACCAAAACATTAACTAATACCAATGCCAGAGTGATTTCATAAGAGAGGCATGCTAAGTCGTATACACCAAAATTTTGCATTTAGGAAGTTACGCAAAATTTTGAAGGGGACTATATTAAGATTAATCAATTAGGATAAAAAGTATTCCAGACAGCAGACTATAAGAAACTCCAGATTTTCCAGTAACAGTGCAATGATAACTAGAGTGGTTTTCACAGATATTAGCCAATTACTTTATCAGAGACAAATTGGAGTTCAGCTGACTTGCGTTTCTACCTAGTATCCCGCCCTCCCAACCTGCAGTATAATTTATGTTATATAAAAAATGTGTTGCATGGCAGTGGTACACTCATTTACATATAATGGAAGATATCATCAAACGTTTACCATACGTTTGCGGAAGGGAGGTAACTCGTACGAAAAGTTATCTTGAGATAGTGTTTATGTTCGAGTTCGAATCAAAAATGCAGTTTTTTCCCTTTTTTCCCTATGTAAACTGTGATGGTATCACTGGATTGTTTCAAGTATTTACGCAATTTCGCTATTGAAATAACATATAATTTAATAAATAATTATGATAATATCTGGGTGGCTTTTTGCAGAATTTCTTTTTAAATCAACATAAAAAACACCTTTTCTTAGCAATATCTGGTGTAAAAATAGGAAATTCGAAGGATCGTTTTCTGAACAAAAAGGGTTATTTTTGTTTTTGACAAATAAAAAATTATTCAGATCGTTAAAAGATTTCTTTTTTATAAATGGGCGATACCTACATTTAAGGTCACAGTGGTAAAATATACTCATGGGTCATTCGCGATCGGTCAACCTTGTACAGGTATCTACCCGATATATTTTCACGGGCGAGAAGACACCGAGATTTGTTTGCAAAACTCTTAATAAGCAGAAGAAAAGTGTTTTGTGCTACAATATTACAGTAAGTGACCAGTTAGCTCACTCGATAAAGCATTGGGCTATATAGTTCTAAGAGAGTTCAGGATTAGACACCTAACACGATGTAAAGGATAAGACTGGACATATTGGAACAAAAATTATATCCGGATTTGATTTTGATTTAGTTTGATTGATTAAATTAACGTCCTATTAACAGGGTCAAGGTCGAAGATTCGGACTCAAAGTAAATCAATTTTTCGAAAATACTAACCTACATATTTGAATATACTTTACCTTTGTGTTGTACTGTATCGTAAATATGAAATGTCACAAATTTGTCTCCAATTTACGATATGCAGGACTTAAAATTGGTTTACATGCAGAAACATATCTGACTTCAACGAATTGTGATATATGGCAATGCATGTACATCTCTATACGTACGTGGTTTTTTTTGACAATGAATATGATTTTTTTCAAACGGTGAATGTTCCATATTTCATACATCTATAGTTGGAAATTTATGTCTAATTTGATGTAATGCAAACACTTCCACAATTTCCATAAATTCCATTAATATCACATTTCAGAGGTAGAAGAAATTATACGACATTACCACCGACTGGGATACACACACAAAATTATACGTCATTTATTAGAATCCAGACACGACATAAACGTAACGTAAGTTTTTTTTGTGTTTTTGTGTGATTTAACCCTTTTAACCATTATTTATTCGGGTCTTTGTGATGTAAATTTGACTAATATTCTTATATGTAAATTTTGCTGTACTGAATATGATACGTTCTATAATAGGTCAGCAAACCATATGCAAAAATGACTTAAATGCACAGTGTAAATAAAACTTAGAAAGCAGCGTAACATCTCCATGATATAGGACGAGCTCGCAAAATAAGACTTATTCGACATTTACTTATATAGGTAATTCTCTATTTCTCTTATATGAATTTTATTTATTTTATATCGATTTGCGAATCAAGTTATACAACTTATACAAATTACTTTCGATGGCCCGGTTGAAAGCGCGCGAGGGGTCTTATTTCTCTTGGTAATGATATTACTACTCGATCTTGCACTATGAAAATGATAACTTTGTAAATATGAATTGAGCTTAATGACAATTTGCATGCAGCAAAAAGGCAAAAAGATTCGGGAAAAGAGTATGCTTATTAAAACTATTGTTATGAGTTTACAAATCTGTTTTTAGGAGGCTGGTTAGGGAAATAATGGCAGTACTCGACCCACATGGGTTTGAGTCAAGGAAAGAGAACAAGTTAAAACGCAGAGTTCATATCAGTAAAAGTATATAAAAGTTCCATTATGTTTTAACAGCATAAATTGACAAAAATGTATGCTAAAAATATATAAAATAGAACATATATATATATATCTTATGTGCAGTGTAGATCAGCAAAAACGTGCGTTTATCAAATACATTCAGTAGATATGTACAAGCTCATGTAATTGACTCTTCATGTATAGCTCAGAGGACTTTTTCATCCAAGAAAAGTACATTTTCGTAGTCTTTATATGTTAAGGACTAACTTGAATATATTACATGTATATGTTATGGAGATATAACACAAATATCTGAGTATATTCGAAGCAGTTTATGAACAGAGTACACTCATATTATTTTGTGTTATATCTGTATAACATAAAAAATCTATTAAACCAATCCTTATAACTCAATTTACAACTACAGCTTTTTAAACTTCCGAATTCATTTGGGGACCTTTTTCTCTGAATTCATGTAGCTGTTATATTAGTCAATCAGAAGTGACGCCATATGACGCCATTTTTTCCTTTATGTGCTGATTACGTAATTTTTAAGCCAAAATCGAATTATTGGACTATAACGATTAATGCATTCTTTTATGAACAATTGTACCACATTAATTTTGTTCATTGAATATTGATTTTGGCGGTTTAAGAATTAAGTATTAAGATCAGTAAAATCGGTGAGATTGTACTTATTTATTTACTTCTTATGATTTTGTCTCCCTTCTAAAAGGTTTTCTAGATATGTTGGTTAGCTAAAAGCAGGGAGGTCCAACAAAGATCAAAAAAAGATTGCGTCATGTTTCATTGAAAGCGTTGAATCCCTTGCAGGAAATACTATACAATATTTACTACTAAAGTAAATTTCACAAATATTAATTTCATAGCGTGCATGTAATCAGCTGATACAGACAAACCTTTTCATTTTTTATATACGATGTACCCCAAAAGAAATGTACACGTATTTTGTTTTTAATTCTGAATACTATATTCGATGTCATAGACTGAATTCATAATTCATAATTCTTAATCTGATTGTAGCGAACGGGTAAGCCAACAAGAATGACTGAATATGCCTTTTTATGCTTTTTGTTATTCGTTTTCCAACGTCGTTTGGTTCGATGTATAGAAATTAAATAAAATTTGCAAATTCATGCGATTTCGATCAGAATATTATACCATTCTTATAAGTTCATGTATATAGTCAATAAATTACGCGGACTACATAATATAAAGTTAAATAGCGATATACGAGTTAAACGGGTGTACAATGTATTTACATGGGGCATTCTGAATAAAGTCATGGTGATGAGTGAGTTTAGTAGTAAAATGGGTTGTGATATGAAGGGGTTTCTATGTTCACAGTCAGTTAAGGTATGTTTTGGTGAGACATACACCACTTTACATCAGATAGGTAATTTTGTCCTTTGCAACTGTTATAATTCTCGAAATCTTGCGTCTCTCTAAATGACTGCCTATATATCAATAACATGCAGCTATATGTATTCGTATATCAAGAGTAATGTTAGTTGTAAAAGAAAAGTAAAGAACAAATTGGCTCTTGGGCTTCTACGTTTTCTCTCTTCAATTAGTTGTCCATACTTATCAGTGGAATTACAATATTTATACATTGTAATTCTATAACTATGAAGAAATCAATGTCACGTTTAGGGATAAGAGTATTTTACAACTTGCACCAAAACATTAACTAATACCAATGCCAGAGGTGATTTCATAAGAGAGGCATGCTAAGTCGTATACACCAAAATTTTGCATTTAGGAAGTTACGCAAATTTTGAAGGGGACTATATTAAGATTAATCAATTAGGATAAAAAGTATTCCAGACAGCAGACTATAAGAAACTCCAGATTTTCCAGTAACAGTGCAATGATAACTAGAGTGGTTTTCACAGATATTAGCCAATTACTTTATCAGAGACAAATTGGAGTTCAGCTGACTTGCGTTTCTACCTAGTATCCCGCCCTCCCAACCTGCAGTATAATTTATGTTATATAAAAAAATGTGTTGCATGGCAGTGGTACAGCTCATTTACATATAATGGAAGATATCATCAAACGTTTACCATACGTTTGCGGAAGGGAGGTAACTCGTACGAAAAGTTATCTTGAGATAGTGTTTATGTTCGAGTTCGAATCAAAAATGCAGTTTTTTTCCTTTTTTCCCTATGTAAACTGTGATGGTATCATCACTGGATTGTTTCAAGTATTTACGCAATTTCGCTATTGAAATAACATAATTTAATAAATAATTATGATAATATCTGGGTGGCTTTTTGCAGAATTTCTTTTTAAATCAACATAAAAAACACCTTTTCTTAGCAATATCTGGTGTAAAAATAGGAAATTCGAAGGATCGTTTTCTGAACAAAAAGGGTCATCTTATTTGGAATTTTGACAAATAAAAAATTATTCAGATCGTTAAAAGATTTCTTTTTTATAAATGGGCGATACCTACATTTAAGGTCACAGTGGTAAAATATACTCATGGGTCATTCGCGATCGGTCAACCTTGTACAGGTATCTACCCGATATATTTTCACGGGCGAGAAGACACCGAGATTTGTTTGCAAAACTCTTAATAAGCAGAAGAAAAGTGTTTTGTGCTACAATATTACAGTAAGTGACCAGTTAGCTCACTCGATAAAGCATTGGGCTATATAGTTCTAAGAGAGTTCAGGATTAGACACCTAACACGATGTAAAGGATAAGACTGGACATATTTGGAACAAAAATTATATCCGGATTTGATTTTGATTTAGTTTGATTGATTAAATTAACGTCCTATTAACAGGGTCAAGGCGAAGATTCGGACTCAAAGTAAATCAATTTTTCGAAAATACTAACCTACATATTTGAATATACTTTACCTTTGTGTTGTACTGTATCGTAAATATGAAATGTCACAAATTTGTCTCCAATTTACGATATGCAGGACTTAAAATTGGTTTACATGCAGAAACATATCTGACTTCAACGAATTGTGATATATGGCAATGCATGTACATCTCTATACGTACGTGGTTTTTTTTGACAATGAATATGATTTTTTTCAAACGGTGAATGTTCCATATTTCATACATCTATAGTTGGAAATTTATGTCTAATTTGATGTAATGCAAACACTTCCACAATTTCCATAAATTCCATTAATATCACATTTCAGAGGTAGAAGAAATTATACGACATTACCACCGACTGGGATACACACACAAAATTATACGTCATTTATTAGAATCCAGACACGACATAAACGTAACGTAAGTTTTTTTTTGTGTTTTTGTGTGATTTAACCCTTTTAACCATTATTTATTCGGGTCTTTGTGATGTAAATTTGACTAATATTCTTATATGTAAATTTTGCTGTACTGAATATGATACGTTCTATAATAGGTCAGCAAACCATATGTCAAAATGACTTAAATGCACAGTGTAAATAAAACTTAGAAAGCAGCGTAACATCTCCATGATATAGGACGAGCTCGCAAAATAAGACTTATTCGACATTTACTTATATAGGTAATTCTCTATTTCTCTTATATGAATTTTATTTATTTTATATCGATTTGCGAATCAAGTTATACAACTTATACAAATTACTTTCGATGGCCCGGTTGAAAGCGCGCGAGGGGTCTTATTTCTCTTGGTAATGATATTACTACTCGATCTTGCACTATGAAAATGATAACTTTGTAAATATGAATTGAGCTTAATGACAATTTGCATGCAGCAAAAAGGCAAAAAGATTCGGGAAAAGAGTATGCTTATTAAAACTATTGTTATGAGTTTACAAATCTGTTTTTAGGAGGCTGGTTAGGGAAATAATGGCAGTACTCGACCCACATGGGTTTGAGTCAAGGAAAGAGAACAAGTTAAAACGCAGAGTTCATATCAGTAAAAGTATATAAAAGTTCCATTATGTTTTAACAGCATAAATTGACAAAAATGTATGCTAAAAATATATAAAATAGAACATATATATATATATATCTTATGTGCAGTGTAGATCAAGCAAAAACGTGCGTTTATCAAATACATTCAGTAGATATGTACAAGCTCATGTAATTGACTCTTCATGTATAGCTCAGAGGACTCTTTCATCCAAGAAAAGTACATTTTCGTAGTCTTTATATGTTAAGGACTAACTTGAATATATTACATGTATATGTTATGGAGATATAACACAAATATCTGAGTATATTCGAAGCAGTTTATGAACAGAGTACACTCATATTATTTTGTGTTATATCTGTATAACATAAAAAAATCTATTAAACCAATCCTTATAACTCAATTTACAACTACAGCTTTTTAAACTTCCGAATTCATTTGGGGACCTTTTTCTCTGAATTCATGTAGCTGTTATATTAGTCAATCAGAAGTGACGCCATATGACGCCATTTTTTCCTTTATGTGCTGATTACGTAATTTTTAAGCCAAAATCGAATTATTGGACTATAACGATTAATGCATTCTTTTATGAACAATTGTACCACATTAATTTTGTTCATTGAATATTGATTTTGGCGGTTTAAGAATTAAGTATTAAGATCAGTAAAATCGGTGAGATTGTACTTATTTATTTACTTCTTATGATTTTGTCTCCCTTCTAAAAGGTTTTCTAGATATGTTGGTTAGCTAAAAGCAGGGAGGTCCAACAAAGATCAAAAAAAGATTGCGTCATGTTTCATTGAAAGCGTTGAATCCCTTGCAGGAAATACTATACAATATTTACTACTAAAGTAAATTTCACAAATATTAATTTCATAGCGTGCATGTAATCAGCTGATACAGACAAACCTTTTCATTTTTTATATACGATGTACCCCAAAAGAAATGTACACGTATTTTGTTTTTAATTCTGAATACTATATTCGATGTCATAGACTGAATTCATAATTCATAATTCTTAATCTGATTGTAGCGAACGGGTAAGCCAACAAGAATGACTGAATATGCCTTTTTATGCTTTTTGTTATTCGTTTTCCAACGTCGTTTGGTTCGATGTATAGAAATTAAATAAAATTTGCAAATTCATGCGATTTCGATCAGAATATTATACCATTCTTATAAGTTCATGTATATAGTCAATAAATTACGCGGACTACATAATATAAGTTAAATAGCGATATACGAGTTAAACGGGTGTACAATGTATTTACATGGGGCATTCTGAATAAAGTCATGGTGATGAGTGAGTTTAGTAGTAAAATGGGTTGTGATATGAAGGGGTTTCTATGTTCACAGTCAGTTAAGGTATGTTTTGGTGAGACATACACCACTTTACATCAGATAGGTAATTTTGTCCTTTGCAACTGTTATAATTCTCGAAATCTTGCGTCTCTCTAAATGACTGCCTATATATCAATAACATGCAGCTATATGTATTCGTATATCAAGAGTAATGTTAGTTGTAAAAGAAAAGTAAAGAACAAATTGGCTCTTGGGCTTCTACGTTTTCTCTCTTCAATTAGTTGTCCATACTTATCAGTGGAATTACAATATTTATACATTGTAATTCTATAACTATGAAGAAATCAATGTCACGTTTAGGGATAAGAGTATTTTACAACTTGCACCAAAACATTAACTAATACCAATGCCAGAGTGATTTCATAAGAGAGGCATGCTAAGTCGTATACACCAAAATTTTGCATTTAGGAAGTTACGCAAATTTTGAAGGGGACTATATTAAGATTAATCAATTAGGATAAAAAGTATTCCAGACAGCAGACTATAAGAAACTCCAGATTTTCCAGTAACAGTGCAATGATAACTAGAGTGGTTTTCACAGATATTAGCCAATTACTTTATCAGAGACAAATTGGAGTTCAGCTGACTTGCGTTTCTACCTAGTATCCCGCCCTCCCAACCTGCAGTATAATTTATGTTATATAAAAAAATGTGTTGCTGGCAGTGGTACAGCTCATTTACATATAATGGAAGATATCATCAAACGTTTACCATACGTTTGCGGAAGGGAGGTAACTCGTACGAAAAGTTATCTTGAGATAGTGTTTATGTTCGAGTTCGAATCAAAAATGCAGTTTTTTTCCCTTTTTTCCCTATGTAAACTGTGATGGTATCACTGGATTGTTTCAAGTATTTACGCAATTTCGCTATTGAAATAACATATAATTTAATAAATAATTATGATAATATCTGGGTGGCTTTTTGCAGAATTTCTTTTTAAATCAACATAAAAAACACCTTTTCTTAGCAATATCTGGTGTAAAAATAGGAAATTCGAAGGATCGTTTTCTGAACAAAAAGGGTTATTTTTGTTTTTGACAAATAAAAAATTATTCAGATCGTTAAAAGATTTCTTTTTTATAAATGGGCGATACCTACATTTAAGGTCACAGTGGTAAAATATACTCATGGGTCATTCGCGATCGGTCAACCTTGTACAGGTATCTACCCGATATATTTTCACGGGCGAGAAGACACCGAGATTTGTTTGCAAAACTCTTAATAAGCAGAAGAAAAGTGTTTTGTGCTACAATATTACAGTAAGTGACCAGTTAGCTCACTCGATAAAGCATTGGGCTATATAGTTCTAAGAGAGTTCAGGATTAGACACCTAACACGATGTAAAGGATAAGACTGGACATATTGGAACAAAAATTATATCCGGATTTGATTTTGATTTAGTTTGATTGATTAAATTAACGTCCTATTAACAGGGTCAAGGTCGAAGATTCGGACTCAAAGTAAATCAATTTTTCGAAAATACTAACCTACATATTTGAATATACTTTACCTTTGTGTTGTACTGTATCGTAAATATGAAATGTCACAAATTTGTCTCCAATTTACGATATGCAGGACTTAAAATTGGTTTACATGCAGAAACATATCTGACTTCAACGAATTGTGATATATGGCAATGCATGTACATCTCTATACGTACGTGGTTTTTTTTTGACAATGAATATGATTTTTTTTTCAAACGGTGAATGTTCCATATTTCATACATCTATAGTTGGAAATTTATGTCTAATTTGATGTAATGCAAACACTTCCACAATTTCCATAAATTCCATTAATATCACATTTCAGAGGTAGAAGAAATTATACGACATTACCACCGACTGGGATACACACACAAAATTATACGTCATTTATTAGAATCCAGACACGACATAAACGTAACGTAAGTTTTTTTTTGTGTTTTTGTGTGATTTAACCCTTTTAACCATTATTTATTCGGGTCTTTGTGATGTAAATTTGACTAATATTCTTATATGTAAATTTTGCTGTACTGAATATGATACGTTCTATAATAGGTCAGCAAACCATATGTCAAAATGACTTAAATGCACAGTGTAAATAAAACTTAGAAAGCAGCGTAACATCTCCATGATATAGGACGAGCTCGCAAAATAAGACTTATTCGACATTTACTTATATAGGTAATTCTCTATTTCTCTTATATGAATTTTATTTATTTTATATCGATTTGCGAATCAAGTTATACAACTTATACAAATTACTTTCGATGGCCCGGTTGAAAGCGCGCGAGGGGTCTTATTTCTCTTGGTAATGATATTACTACTCGATCTTGCACTATAAAATGATAACTTTGTAAATATGAATTGAGCTTAATGACAATTTGCATGCAGCAAAAAGGCAAAAAGATTCGGGAAAAGAGTATGCTTATTAAAACTATTGTTATGAGTTTACAAATCTGTTTTTAGGAGGCTGGTTAGGGAAATAATGGCAGTACTCGACCCACATGGGTTTGAGTCAAGGAAAGAGAACAAGTTAAAACGCAGAGTTCATATCAGTAAAAGTATATAAAAGTTCCATTATGTTTTAACAGCATAAATTGACAAAAATGTATGCTAAAAATATATAAAATAGAACATATATATATATATATCTTATGTGCAGTGTAGATCAAGCAAAAACGTGCGTTTATCAAATACATTCAGTAGATATGTACAAGCTCATGTAATTGACTCTTCATGTATAGCTCAGAGGACTCTTTCATCCAAGAAAAGTACATTTTCGTAGTCTTTATATGTTAAGGACTAACTTGAATATATTACATGTATATGTTATGGAGATATAACACAAATATCTGAGTATATTCGAAGCAGTTTATGAACAGAGTACACTCATATTATTTTGTGTTATATCTGTATAACATAAAAAATCTATTAAACCAATCCTTATAACTCAATTTACAACTACAGCTTTTTAAACTTCCGAATTCATTTGGGGACCTTTTTCTCTGAATTCATGTAGCTGTTATATTAGTCAATCAGAAGTGACGCCATATGACGCCATTTTTTCCTTTATGTGCTGATTACGTAATTTTTAAGCCAAAATCGAATTATTGGACTATAACGATTAATGCATTCTTTTATGAACAATTGTACCACATTAATTTTGTTCATTGAATATTGATTTTGGCGGTTTAAGAATTAAGTATTAAGATCAGTAAAATCGGTGAGATTGTACTTATTTATTTACTTCTTATGATTTTGTCTCCCTTCTAAAAGGTTTTCTAGATATGTTGGTTAGCTAAAAGCAGGGAGGTCCAACAAAGATCAAAAAAAGATTGCGTCATGTTTCATTGAAAGCGTTGAATCCCTTGCAGGAAATACTATACAATATTTACTACTAAAGTAAATTTCACAAATATTAATTTCATAGCGTGCATGTAATCAGCTGATACAGACAAACCTTTTCATTTTTTATATACGATGTACCCCAAAAGAAATGTACACGTATTTTGTTTTTAATTCTGAATACTATATTCGATGTCATAGACTGAATTCATAATTCATAATTCTTAATCTGATTGTAGCGAACGGGTAAGCCAACAAGAATGACTGAATATGCCTTTTTATGCTTTTTGTTATTCGTATTCCAACGTCGTTTGGTTCGATGTATAGAAATTAAATAAAATTTGCAAATTCATGCGATTTCGATCAGAATATTATACCATTCTTATAAGTACATGTATATAGTGTCAATAAATTACGCGGACTACATAATATAAGTTAAATATAATAATTTTCTTGTTTTAACTTAATATATTTTCAGCATATTGTGACTTCCGTTATCAACCCGATCATGACGTCGCAATGGCATTATTAACCTTTAAAAATTGAAACACTCAGTTGATATTCTAAATATCAACCCAACGTGACAGCGTACTGGCCAATGAAAATAAGAGCAACTCTGATATAAATTTGAATGCTTGCAACATAAACGAGCACGTTACAAACTAGTTAATTTACTAAGCATGATATATTACCAAGTACACATTTTAATATTTACATTTTTACTGCAACACAACTTTTCAAACTTAATGTCATCCACCTACTTTTGAAGTCATCATGATTGTGTAACAATTGTCTATTCTTCGATCACGATGTATGACCGTTGAAATGTTGTGTCCTTGATTTTTTTAGTATGTATGCATTTGGGGGTTTATTAAAACGCTGTTATAGAATGTACATATAATAAGAACTAATGGTCTCTCAACTAGTTCAATTTATCAGATGAAGACAAAAGAGTTACGCCCCCTGTCCTTCTATAGCAGTGAAACTCTCCAGTTGGGAGGTGGATAAAATCCTTTTTATTCTAGTTTACGTACAGGGAAGGTGCACAATATTTGCTCCCATAGATTTGTTTACCAAAAAGACGCTTGTTGAAGTTTTGTGGTGCCAGCAGTGATTTAAGTTCATAGGGATATTCTTTGTGTGTCTGTTATACAGAATTGGTTTGTATTAAAGCGGATGTCGTTCGATTTTGATATGTCGTGTGTGGTCAGCCGTATACGTACCGCATGGTGCGGCTATGGCCATCCTACCATCGAACACGTGTTCGTCCCGGATCCATTTATTAACACCGTTTAAAAAATGTCTTGTTCCTGGCATCATTGCTAATAATTTGCCGGAATTTTACTGCATTATCCCATACCCGAATTTATTTCTGTATTTTATTTTATTGTAGAATTGAGTAATCTTGCACTTCTAGTTATAGCAAACGGAGTTAGCATTAGCGGAGACATAAATTAGGTAGTGATTTTGAGTATCACTTTTTTTATTAGTATCGTAATATATTTTCAGACTGTAAGTCGTTATTATTTTTAATGTAAGTGGCGATAATTTAATTCGTTTAAGCTGTGTTTGGTATTGCCGTTGATAAGAGTTGTTGCCCTTTGATCATGTGTAAGTGTTGTTAACTTTAGCTAGGCTAGATCTATTGTCATCCTCGGTGACCCGGGCGTTATATATGCTAACGCTGATAGGTAAATTTCCAATACCGAGTTACCGAGGATGTAGGGGTATGTTTGTATGTCAGATTATGTCGATGTGTTCTATATGTCCCTATTTGAGTTTCAGGCATGCGTGGTAAGGGAAAGCGACCCTCGAGGCTCTCTACCAGCCCCTTTGCAAGGAACAAGAATGGTTCCAGGACGTTGAGTGCAGCAGCCAGTTGGAGTGAGAATGAGCACAGTACTTCGAGTGTTACAGCTCCAGCAGTGGCTAGTGGGTGTAACACCGTAGATGATAAAGACAAGGCAAATCTATTCAATGAATATTTCTGTAGTATTACTAATATTTATGATAGCAACAGTGAAGTGCATATTTTACAGTTGAAAACTTATAGTGTTTTAAATAATCTACTTGTTACTTCTAATGAAATTTGTGATGTTTTCATTAATTTAAAGCTTGGAAAAGCTTCAGATGAAGATGGTATAAGTCACCATATGCTTAAATACACGGCTGATACAGTTTGTAAACCTCTTGAGGTTCTTTTCAATTTTTCTCTAACTACCTGTATATTTCCAAATTTATGGAAAATGGCTAAAGTTATGCCTCTCTTACCGCCACACAACTTTTCAAACTTTCAAAAATGACATCCACCCACTTTTGAATTCATTTTGATTTTATAACAATTGTCTATTCTTCTATCACGATGTATGGCCGTTGAAATGTTCTGTCCTTGAGGATAATGATTTGATTTTTTTAGTATTGTATGGATTCGGGGTTTATTGAAACGCTGTTATAGAATGTACATATAATCAAAAAACTGCATTCAATTGATAATCATGGGATTAAGAATGCTCACTGGACAACGGCAAATTCATCATTTAATTTTCATTAAAGTTGTCTTTGTCCAGATGGTATCCATACTTTTATAGTTGATTGCAGTTCAATGCTAAATATTACCGAATGAACTGGTTACTAGTTGCATCTACCATTTAAGGCACAGAGAATGTAATCGTAGCCAGCATCCAGAGTTGCTTAGACAGGAAGATGACGATTTGTTTGTTTATGGTAAATCAACACATACTCTGGTATGTGTGTAATGTAATACTTTTCGATAACAAATAAAAAAAAAAACCCATTGCTATCCAGTTTATATATATTCAATCACTGTTGTTTTGATATATACGATGCATTTTAAAGTCCGTTGTTAAACCAGTTTTTATCTATTTTATAGCGTATTGAACGGTGGTGGGTAATTTTACGCAAAAATGTACCGACAGATGGATTGACCATTTCAGGGTGGGTACATTGTATAATGGTTATATTATTTGATAACACAACACCTCAACAAATAGTATAGGTATATCTATCATACATGCAGGGCTTACTCGTGTCGTCTGAGACTACTGATGCAATAAAATCTTGTGACGTCACGGAATCTACAAATAGACTGTTCACTATCGGCAAGCCTCAGGTATTACATTGTACTTAATTTTGTGACCCCAATGTGTCGTGCGATAATACACCCAGTGAAGAGTAAAACTATGGGCCAAGCGAATATCGACAATGCGTCATGCGACAGTGCTGCAATGCACAAATGCACTGTCGCGTGGCTCACTCTCGAACGACGAGATCGCCAATGCAACAGTGCGATATGCCCCATCATAGAAATGCCATATAATCTAATCCATCTTCTGTCTTTACTTATTTTTAATACAGACTCTTCAAGGTGATGGCCTTTTCGTCTGTGGCAACAAAATGCATCAGTGAGTAATTTTGATACAAATTGTAATAATGCTTAATGACTTTGGCATAGTTGCTTTAATTATGAAAAGGTATTGGTTATAGAAATGCACTCTACTATTTAATTTATGCTTATTATTTTACTCGCGATGAAATAAAACATGTTATAAGGATCTCGTTTTAATATTTTGTGAATGTCAAAAAAACACATATTTGTAGCAAATATATAAATATGGCAAAGAAGGACATTTATTGAAAAATTGAAATAATTTAAGTGAAAATATTTCCACATAAATCGCCTGTATGACAACGTTTTAGCTATACCAGACGTTTTGTTTGCGACGTTCATGTTTGCTGTAAATGTTTTAAGGTTGACTTTGAGGAACATATTTATACTGAACTATTAATCTTTGATCTGCCCGGTTAGAAACAGCAGGGTGCTTGTATTTCTTACGAACTGCAAAAAATCACATGAGTTAGTTATCAGATCTTTTTTTCTGTGTGAAAATGTAGACATTTGGTGAAATATGATGATTTTAAAATACAATGTTATTGCACCAACTTCAAAAATTTATTGATTCGGGTTGAGTAAAGTATCCAGCTATGGATTCTGAACAAATGTGTAGCGATTAACCGAGCTGGTTGACTTTGGGGTATGATCATTAAAACTATTTAACCATAAAACAGATTTCATTACACATCTTAATAGGACGCCTGGTTGGGAAAATAATGTTTTTTTACCGTGTGCATGGGTTTGAATCAAAAAATTACCGAGAAATCACAATTTGTGTAAAACGTTAGAGTTCGATTCAGTAAAAGTATCCAAATCAAGCACCACCCATATCATTTTAACAGCATCAATTTTCAAAAATGGTATGCTAAAAATATATTTCCAGAAATATATATATATTTTCTTATGTGACAGTGTGGTCCATCATGCAAAAACACTTGCGTTTATCAACCAGATCATTCAATTATGAGTAGTTTGTATAACAAGTATTAATTGTACTGGTTTTGTGGCAAATATGATAGCATTTTTATTTACAAAGTACATGTTATACTTGTTTATGTGTTAATTATCCTATTCTGTTACCTCGGAATTCATTAAAAGGAGAGTGCTGCGTGATATGCGAGAAATTCTTGGGAATCATTTAGTTGATTAAGGTTTATGACAATACATCATTGGTTTTGTGTGGTATCTGGGATAACATAAAAAATCTATTAAAGTCCAGAGATGTTTGGTAACTCAATTTACAACTACAGCTATAGCCAAGTTACATGAATTCATTTACGACCTTTTTCTCTCGTTTTCAGTTAGCCATTACATTATATTAGGAAATCAACAGAAAGTGACGCCATAATGGACAATATTGCCATTTTTTATACATTATGTGCTATGAAATAAAAATAATGTGTTAAGCTTTAAATCGAATTCATTGGGACTATAACGATTAATGCATTCTTTTATGAACAATTGTACCACATTAATTTTGTTCATTGGAAATATTATTAAACCCTTATTTTGCGGTTTAGAATTTGAAGTATTATGTTCAGTAAAATAGGTACCACATGCGTACTTGTTTATATTCTTCTTAAAAGATTTTGGAATCCCTTCTAAAAAGATTTTCAGAGAATAGCTATATTAACATTGGTTAGCTAATGCAGGGAGTGTCCAATTCAATATATCAAAAAAACATTTATACATTTTTCATTGAAAGCGTTGAATCCCTTTTACAGGAAATACTGATACAATATTTATTTACTAATATTAAATTTCACAAATATTAATTTCATAGCGTGCGTAATCAGGGCATTAGCAGACCCATTTTTGGTAATGAATTATCAAAGACGGATTTTGTTTTCTAATTCTGAATACTACATTCGATTTCATAAGACTGAATTCATAATTCAATTCGATAATTGTATTGTAGCGAACGGTTAAGCCAAAATAATGACTGACATATGCTTGCTTTTTATGATTTTTGTTATTCGTTTTCAATGTCGTTTGGTCGTGCGATGTATAGAAATTGAAAGCAAAATATGGGCAAGCGGAATATCATGCGATTTTTCGATCAGAATGTTTCACATTACTTATAAGTTCATTTTTATAGTAATAAATTACAAAAAATAAAGCGAAATACATAAAAAGTTAAATAGCGATATACGAGTTAAATACGGTGATGTTGTACAATGTATTTTTTACATGGGGCATTCTGAATAAAGTCATGGTTTGTTGAATGAGTGTAGTTAGTAGTAAACAATTGGGTTGTGATATGAAGGGGTTTCTATGTTCACAGTCCCGTTTAAGGTTGTTTTGGTGAGACATACACCTGCATACATCAGATAGGTAAATTTTTCCTTTGAATATGTTATAATTCTAAAAATCTTGCGTCTCTGGTATATGACTGCCTATATTTTTCAATAATCATGCCAGCTGAAAAGCACATATTCGTATATCAAGAGTAATGTTGACAGTTGTAAAAGAAAAAAGAACAAATCTCTTGGGCTTCTAACGTTTCTCTCTTCAATTAGTTGTCCATACTTATCAGTGGAATTAAAATATTTATTACATTGTAATTCTATAACTATGAAGAAATCAATGTCACGTTTTGGGATAAGGAGTTTTTACACTTGCACCAAAACATAATTGCCCATATTTCAAGTTTGTCAAATCGTTATGGGCAGTCAATTACAGATTTGATTTAACCTTACGTTTGTTTAATAAACTTTGTAAGGTAATAACCATTTATAAGAGGTATTTTATTTTGGGAGACTTTATATCGTTTAACAATAAAACATTTTACTGTACCAATGCCAGATGTGATTTCATAAGAGAGGCATGCTAAGTACGTATTACACAAAAATTTTGACAAGTAGGAAAGTTACGCAAAAATTTTGTAGGGGACTATATTAAGATTAATCAATTAGGATAAAAAGTATTCCAACAGCATGACTATAAGAAAACTCCAGATTTTTCCAGTAACAGTGCCAATGATAACTAGGAGTGGTTTTCACAGATATTAGCCAATTACTTTATCAGAGACAAATTGGAGCTTTAATTCAGCCTGAAAGACATTGCGTTTCTACCTAGTATCCCGCCCTCACCTACCTGCAGTATATTTTTGTTATATAAAAAATGTGTTGCATGGCAGTGGTTACAGTCATATATATGCCTGGAAGATATCATCAAACGTTTACCATACGTTTGCGGAAGGTGAGGTAACTCCGTTACAGATTTCATGCGTGCAATAATGTCTATTTTAAAGTAGGTAGTATCATTTTGGCCTCGTTTATGCAGATAACTCAAGTAGTTTTCAAATCGCTTTCCTTGATGGATAAAGGTCATACGTTCGAATCAAAAAATGCAGTTTTTTCCCTTTTTTCCCCTATGTAAACTGTTGTGTTGGTATCACTGGATTGTTTCAAGTATTTACGCAATTTCGCTATTGAAATATACATATAATTTAAATAAATAATTATGATAATATCTGGGTGGCTTTTTGCAAGGAATTTCTTTTTAAATCAACATAAAAAACACTTTTTCTTAGCAATAATTCTTGGTGTAAAAAAAATAGGAAATTCGAGGATCGTATTCTGAACAAAAAGGGGTATTTTTTTTTTGAAATATAAAAAATTATTCAGATCGTTAAAAGATTTCTTTTTTTATAAATGGGGCGATACCTACATTTAAGGTCACAGTGGTCCAATGATGCTAATATCATAAACGACTACATCTGTGTTGTGCATAAAAGTCGGATGATTGTTTTTAGAATTATGTGTGAAATACTGTTTCAAGAAACACCGGTCGAAGTTGCCCTGCAGATCATCTGGATAATCAACCAAATGCGAAATGATTGGACAAAAGAACCTTTTATCAGAGTTCAAATGCAACATTCAAACGTGAGGGTGGAAAACGACACAAATACCATTTGTCATTACTGCCAGGAATCTATCAGCAACCAGCGAAACCAAAGTAGCACTAATGAAGGTCAGATCTATACAGCATGGACCTCTTTAACTATTATCAAAACTGAAAGTAGATCAGTATATACCAACTGTCGATATCAGTAATTAGAATGAACTGAAAATTTGCCTTGGCTTTTGTAAAACACATTGAAAATATTTTTCAAATCATGAAACGTCTACTTATATATATGTACAGTTCAACATATAATTCATAATAGCATATTATAAACAATAGACATACTCAAGCAACCTTTAAAAAAACAAATACCTCTGATAATCATTTTTTGTCGCTCTACTTTTTTTTTTTCATAGGAAACCCCGCATGGGTCCCTTTATGAGATATTCCGTTACATGGTTATTTAATAAATACAAGTGATCGTATTTTGTGCGAGAAAACACAATGATGATATGGATTTTCACTTGAATTTCAATAATCATTCGATAAACCAATAGTTATCAAACTGATGACATTTCTAACTAATCAACACGTATGCATATTTAAATGTCTCCTCATTTTTTTTTTACAATAATTTGTCCTTATATCACTTTTTACATAAATGTCTAAATAACGGAATGAGATACTCACGCCTGTTAAAATGTATATTGATTTATGCTTTGTGTGCTATGCGCAATCATTTAAAAAAATACAGTAATTTATAAGATACGTCAGTGGCCACGTGGGTTGTATTTTTGGATGCAATTAATTACTGCTAGTATTTTGCAAAAACAACTTGTGGAAGCCAATTAGAATCTCAAATGGTTGTAAATGATTGTAGATGGTGTTGTTAAAGCAAAGTTTACTTGATTGTAATAGAAGTTTCGATAGCATAGTGCTTTTTTGGGCCTTAACGTAAACTGTAAGTTAGAATATATAATTCCAGATACATTAAATAGCAAGAGTCAATTCTTTGTTAATGTGTAAGGAACATATCTGTAATCCCCCTTATATGGGCCTGCTGAAAGTAACATGGGTAAAACCAGTGCAATACTGGCATCCAATACCCCCCAATACTTACTGGGCTAGCAGGTGTAATAGATCGCTACCATCAACCCCATGGGATAATTAGTGGTTAAACAATTTCACGATTTTTTTCACATCATTTATGACCGTTTTTGGTAAACATGAAATATATGGTATCCAAGGCTTCATATAAAAGTGACGGATTTATGGCCTTATATAATTATCTAGATAACAGTTAAGTAATTCTAATCAATATGAAGCTTATTTTCATTTATTTCATTACATAATATCGAGAAGATAATCGTTCATAAATGATATTAAAAACGAATCAAACCATGCAATCTTTAACAAGAGATCCCAAGGAGCTTGGCCGGCCCAGCCAATAGAATGATCTATGTCTTGAACAAAGTCGAAGATGGATCCCAGGGTCATACTTTTTATACAACTTTGTAGTCACAAAGGACAAACTTTAAGACATATCAAATTTATAGAGACCAGTATTCGCTTCAAGTACCTTTTCCAGAAATAGCGTGTAACAAAGACTTCAACTATCAAGTTCCAAGATGGCCTTGGCTGCCATCTTGTTGATCAATCGGTCCCAAATCTCAATATGCACAACTAAGGGGTTCGGCCTAGGGAACCTACCATGTGAAATATTGTGATTAAGATGCATTCATACTTTTGCGGAGAAATAGCGATAAACAAGTTTGCTCGTATAAATGATCCAAGATTGAGCTGGCTGGCACATGCCCATAAATGTGTTTTCCCTATATAAACTGTAGTGAACACTTGATCGGTCCCCCCTAAATCACCAGGAAGGGGGACAAGTGAGGTCCCTAGGGTCAACCTACCATAGTGAGAAATTTTTGCTAGACAGATCCCTTCAGTACCTATCATTTTATGAAAGTAGCCATAACAAACTTTACCATATTCCAGAAAATTCAGAAGAAGATTTGTGAAGCCTTTAGCGGCCATCTATGTTCACCGATTGGTCCAAAAAAGGCAATATGCAACAACAAGGGCCGCCTAGGGGAGTCCTACCAGGATTAATGTGAGAAATGATATTTAATAATCACTTTTCTTAGGCGAATAATGGGTGATATCAAGTTTGACTCGTTATACTATGTAAAATTGAGCAAGATGACCTCCTGGCGCCAGCTAAATGTGTTTTCCATCATCAGCCTCAAAAACTGTATGTGCACAAATAGACCCCCTCCCCAGGGGGAAACCTGATACCACATGGTGAAGTATCTTGAACAATTTTTGTCAAGTTATTCTTCCAAGAAATATCGATAAATGACAAACTATCAACTGACCCAACCCAATTCAAGAATTGGCTGCCTGGCGGCCAATCTTTGTGTTTTTTTTTTTTTTATTGACCCTTGTTTAGCCGATCAAGCCGCAAAATCTGTATGGCACCAATAGGGACCGCCAGGGTACCTCCACGTGAAGTTTGAACAAAATTAAAATTCCCTATCATTTAGTTCTCGAGATAATGTCGTTAACAAACTTCAACTCGTTTCCAAAATCAAAGATTGGCGAAAAATGGCGGCCATAAATGTTGTTTTTTTCCTTTATAATCTATCAGTAAATCTTGTAGTGTCAACCAAGGGGAAACTAAGGGGAACCAAGGGACATATATTTCATAGTGAAGTTTGAACAATGATCCCTTCAGTACCTTTCTCATTTATGAAAAGTATTTGGATTCTACAAACTTCCAGAATTTCAGAAGAAGATTTTTGGAAGATGGCTACGCCTGGTGGCCAGTGACCTGTTTTTTAGCCCCACCCTCAGCCCTCAAAATCTGTATCGAGGCACAACTAGGACCTATTTGTAAGACCTCCCATGTGAAGGTTTGAACAAAATCCCTTCATAGTTCTCGAAGATAAGAATGATAACAAACTTTCAACAACTGTTTCCAATCGAAAGATTGAGCTGCCTGGCGGCCATCTTGTGTTTTTTTTTTTTTTTTTTTTTTTTTCTTTTTTATTAAAACTATTTTTTTTTTTCGATACAGCCTCAAAATCTGTATGGCACAAACGTTTGGGACCCAAAGTGTCATATTGATCATGTGAAGTTTTGTAAACAACCTTAAGATCCCCTTCTGGTAGTTCTCAAAAGAAATTGATCCATAACACCAACTTCAACTATAAATTCAGAAGATGGCCTTTGAAGGTGTAGCCCATCTTGACCTTTGACCGATCAGCCTCAAAGATCCTGGGGGTCATGGCATTGAAATATTTGACCAATTGGATTAAATGGCGTTTCTCATACTGATAGTTTCTGAACAAAATTTGACCTCCATGTCTAGTGTTCTCAAATGACCAAATATTGCATAACAAATGTGTTTTCCCACTGCAAACTATCAGTAAGACTGGAGCCCCTGGCCCAGCGAGCCAAAACTAAAGTTTTTTCCGAGGGTCAGGGTCATATAACTGTATGCACAACTAGGGTACCCATGGACCTTAAGACCTTTCTATGTGGGTAGTGTATTAAATTCTACAACAATCCCTGTCAGTAGAGTAAGAAGATTTCTCCAAGAAATATCCATAACAAACTTTTCAACGTTTGCCAAAATCCCCAAAGCCCCCTGGCTGACTGGTGGAACCATCTTGTTTTTTCTTTTTTTTTTTTTTTTTTTTTTCCTTTGAAGGTTTGTGCAAAATTTCCGATCCACCTCAAATCAGCTATGGCAGCAACTATGGGACACAAGGAACCCCTCCATGTGAATTTTGAACAAATCCCTGCAGCATTTTAAATTTAAGAAATAGTCGATACAAGCATTGTTTTACGGACGGGGACCGACGGAACGACGACGGACAAAGGGGCGATTAGAATTAGGTTTAATTGAGACTTCGTCTCTAGGTGAATTAAAGTACCAAATTGTAGTGGTTCAGTTTTTGATAATTAACGAATTCCTATTTAACAGCGGGTAAGGCATCATTAAGGACGGCCTCCCATGAAATTGTGGTGTGTTTATTGTATGTTTGTCACGAGGTTGCTGGTGTATTTCGTTTGCAAAGACTGCGGTATATTCATACCTATTGTATAGTGGAACTTTGCCCGTTAATTATGAGTAACTATATCACTGAGAGCATTCGGCTTTGCTACCCCATTCATCGGTTAAAGTGTTGTCGACACCTTCAACAGTTAAACAATGTACAATCGGCACATAACCACAGTAAAAGAGTTTATACGAGGCAAAGCCTCTACGCGTTTTGTATTGCTTGCGAAACCGGAAATGCCATGATACGACACACCTAGCGTTGATAGTATATACTTCCTGCATAACTATCTTATTTCTAATTGTACATATAAGTAAACCT